>NC_065524.1:31680318-31937788 GCF_006386435.1 Epinephelus moara
GGCGGGGGCGGGGGGGGGGGGGGGGGGGGGGGGGGGGGGGGGGGGGGTGAAATGCTGTGGAGCTGCATGCTCTCTGTGTCCAACCAGATGTCCACATGTGTGACTGGGTTTCCCCTTTTCAGTTGGCCAGAGTGGCCGATGTCGGGGTTTCGAAAGAGCGAGAAAGAAACAACGTCTGCTCTTAATTACGAAAAGAGGAGAAAAAAAGAGAAGAATCTTGGAGCTTTCGACTTTTGCTTACGCTTAGACTCGAGTCACAGCTACGCAAGGGTAGCTACCGACAACCAGAGCAGCCTCCCCGATGACAAGGGGAAAAATGAGAGGTGAAAAAAATACAAAAACAATGTCCACCAAGTCGGGTTGATTGAAAAGCTGCAAAAAGCAATTATGATTGTGAGAATGTGCAGACCCCTCGTCTTAGCAGCCAGCAAACATCGTAAATCGTGTGGCGGTCTCTGTTTACATTGTGTTGACCTCTCTATGCCCTCTGGTCCTGGCTGGGCTCTCCATGCCCTCAGCACTGTTGACATACATACACATGGACTCTAGTCCATATATACATGAACTGTATATATGAGTTTTTAAAATTTCCATGACTTTTGTCATGTCTGCATTTGGCTGATTTTGTACCACTTGAAGTTTCCACTCAGGTTTTGTTGCCACTAGGGTTCTGTTGTCTATTGTCATCGCAATGTGGATTTTTCATTTAATGCAATATTTTATCCTTTGACTTATGTTTTTTAAATCAGTCAAGAACATGTCATATCTGTAACAGACAGTGTATACAAGAATGTTCTGCTCTCTCCCAGGCTTTTCCACAGGAAGCTGAACTTTTGCACGTGTTCATTTAATGAGAGTTGGCCTGTGCATGTTTGGTTGTCATCCTTATACTCCTCATCTACATGTTTTTAGTGATGATAACATGACTGATGACTATGACAGCTAAGGATGGGTTTGTCCTTGGTGTCTGCCAGACTCTCCTCTTCTCACCCTCATGTCATCGCCTCATCTTCCAGCGTTCAAGAAAACTACTCACGGTCATGTTTTTGGTCTGGGTTTGAGCTGCAAGGAGAGCAACCCAATCGCCAGAAGAAAATGTTGACATGTATGTTTCTGCACGCAAGAGATATGTAACATTTTTACTTTCATATGCATCATATCAACATTTAAAAACTCTGGTTCTGGAAGTGGAAGGGAAAGTGGATGACATGGTGCCTAAGCAAGATAGCTGCGGACCCCTGTTTGAGACTGACAAAGAGAGATGTTGCTGCATTTCCAGTGGGGATTGGAACACCAAAAGCAAGTGTTTTTTAGCAAGCCATCACTGTGTTTCCAGAGGGAATCGAGTCACCAAAAGCAGGTGTTTTTTAGCGAGCCATCACTGTGTTTCCAGCAAAGATTGTCACCAAAAGCAGGTGTTTTTTGGTGAGCCATCCCTGAAATTTCAGCAGGATTGTGACACCAAAAGCAGCAGTTTTTTTTTTAGCAAATTAACACTGCATTTCCAGCAGCGATTATAGCACCAAAACCATGTACTTTACGCCAAAACGTAATGTGTTTTGTGGTTGTGGTCATATGAAGTGCTTTTTGTGCCTAAACATAACCACATGTTAACCAAAGCATTGATGAAATGTAAAGTTTCAACATATCTGCTACATGATAACGCACAAATGTGTGGAGAAAAATACAATGCCAACATTTATTCTGCGACAGGGTTGATAAGAGCCTGTAGATGCAGTATTTGGCTTGCAGACCAGTTGCCTATTGTTTCTGGAGTCCACTCCCTGGAGCTGAGCAGGTAGGTGGGATGTGGAAGCTACAGTTTGACCAGTGGATGAATGCTTTAGTTTTTCTCAAGGTTTTTAATTGGCATCTGCAACAGAGCTGAGAATGAACATTTCCAGCATTGGTAAGATTCAAATGGAGTGTTGAACAGTATCTGGCGATTTTTCTAACTTTCTGAAACTGTGAATTTGACGAGCATGGCCATTTTACACAGCTATTAGACACATATGCAGGGTTGAGGAAGTATGCAGGGGTTTCCATCAAGCTTTCATTTTTCACACATCATGCCAAACAAATAAAGAGACTATCCAAAAGAATCTGCCTGATCATGATTTGAACAACTATCACTTTTTGCCCAAATGAAGAGAGGCTTTTTGCTCCAATTGCTTCAATTATGAACAATGATTTTGGAGCATTTTAGTGATTTCACGACTGAAAGTGATACTGAAAGCAGAAGAAACATGGTCAAAGTCAAGGCCAACACTCCAAGATGAACCTGCTTTCTTGCATTACATGGAATACTGGACTTGTCTGCTGTGAGCATCTTAAACAATCTACCATATTTCTGTACTGAGGAACTAATGGCTGCCCATGATGTTGAACATTTACAGACAAAAGCACACAAAATAACGACTTAACCAAAGGGAAGCAGTTTGTTTTTTTGCCACCTTTTAACCTGCATATGGGCCACCCACCCACCAAATACAAAAAACACTAACTTAGCTCCTAAATGTTGAACTACGAGATGAAAAGATTTGTAATGGGGCAAGAATCAAGTGAGCAAAGCCGAGTTTTGGTTTGTTTGCGATCCAGCTGAGTTTATTCAAATTGAATACAACTGATGTTCAAGACCTTAACTTGAAGCACAGTTAACTGCGGTCATCATTTTAAGTGTTTCAGGGTTAGTTAGTTCGTTACAGCCCGATGCAAATGCGAAGAAATCATTTCAAACAGCTTTATGAACACCCGATTATTGAGTGTATAAAAACTTTTGCCAGCCTCAGAGCATTTGAAGGAGTTGGAGCCGCATGTGAGCGGCAGTCATAAAGACAGATTCGTGTGAGAGACGCTCATTACCACCATTTGCTCCAGACACAAAAAGGGAACTGTTTTGAACTGTAAAAAGAAAGCAGCTCTTTTAAGAAAATGTTTTAAGGAAAGACACACTCAGATACGAGTAGAGGATCATGGCAGTAACAGCACTGGTTTACTACTGGCTCCTGGAGAGGGATATAAACATTTTAAATGTACCATCAGAACAGATGGGAGCTGTAAGAAATCATGGCAGATTCTTAAATACAGTGCACAGGCTGCATGCAGTCGATGCCAGACGTGTTAAGAGACACAGAAATATAATGCTGTTTGTATGAAAATAAAATAAAAACGTATAAATTAAGAAATTGGAAATAATGTGTGCACAATATTGGACATTATTCTCCCGTCGTCTGGGATTTGAACGCATCTCTTGCGGCTTCATGTTTGAAAGTGATATTTTAAACAGAATATATGTTTATACTTTAGCTAGAATATTTAAGCAATGTCAGGTATGTGTGCACTCCCTTTTCAGCTTAACTAAGACGATGTTTAAATCTACTCCTTTGACATAAACCACTGAAGATGTGCAGCAGAGGCACAATTTATAGTCTATCTGGTCACTGAGTGGGAATGTGCGGTATAATTTGTAGGTACTTGTGTGCGAACGCTGCCATATGCGTGGCTATACGTGCACTACCATTTGTGTCTTGCCACCTCGACACAACTCTGGAAGACCATTATGTTTTGAAATAATAAATACACACACGGCCTTTCTCTGTGAATCTCAGACACACGCACACACCAATAGACATGCTCTTAACATACACCTCTGCACACCTCAGCACGGCCAAAATGCACTAAAAATTTACGACCTTAACATTCCTGCGGGGTCAAGCAATTTATCAAATCCTGCACATTCTGGTTTCAATTACACAGCCGATTGTGGAGAGCGGTTATTTTAGCAGGTTCATTTGGCCCAGTAGGGGAGGTTGAGTCTTTTTGCTTAACACCCCATCCCCTGAACGCAACTGGGCACTGCTTTCTGGACAGACGCTCGCCTTTCTGCGTGCTACAGATGGCAAGAGGAGAAATTGTCATGCCGCTAGAATGTGAGCAGATGAGCCACGGGTGTCATCACACAACTGTCTCTCTCAATTTCTGTTCTCCTCTCGTCTTTTGGCTTTTCCCCCCTTCCAGGCCTTTTTCAGCGGCAAACTCAGTCTATCATCCTGCATGTTCCTTCCTTCAACCTCCCTCATCTGTCTGAAGCTTTACGATGATGAAAAGTCTATCAGCTTTTTTTTCCTGCCTCTCTCTTTATCCCTCTGCGGGTTTCTCTTACTGCCCTTCTCTATTCTTTCCTCTCCCACGTCACCCCTCTCTATCTGACTTTCTTGATCTCTTCGTCCTTTTCTCTGCCTCACACCCTCTCCCTCTATCTCTCTCCTCTCCCTCTCTCTGTGGTAGAGTGGTGATAAATCCCTATTTTATTGCTGGAGAATTCCTCTCTCCCTGCAGGGCTGACAGCTCCCCACGTTCTAAGACACTGCTAGGACCAAACCCAATCCTCCCTCCCTCCATCACTCCATCTCTGCCTCCATCTGGCCCTGATTACTGAGAGAGTGGAAGGGTGGCGGGGCGGGGGGGATGTTGGAGGGAGGCATCACACTATTACACCCTAGGAGTGGGAAGGGAGAAAGGAAGGAGGCATGGTAGGGAGGGATGATGCACAGCATGTTGGTAAGGAGGAGAAGGAGGATGAAGAAGAGCAGAGAGAGAGGAAGAACACCAAAGGGGGAAAGCAATGGATGCAAACAGAAAAAAGGAGACACGGAGAAGACGAGTGAGGTCTTGTTGGTCTAGATGAAAAGTAGTGAGAAGGAAAAGAGCAGCAGAGGAAACTATTTTTATATATGTTTTTTATATTGCATCCAGTAGCGCTTTAATGGGGAACCATCTTTTCTGGGATTCCAGTAAACACTGGATATTTAGTGGACAAGGTTTAGTAGAAATATAGAAATAACGAAGCCACTTTTGTTATCACAAGTCTCCAAATAAATATGTGTGATGACCTGAGTAATAGTGCCATATCAGGGAGCAGAAGCTGGAGTAACAAGAAGGCAAAATGATTAAAAAAAAAGGATATTGGCATGTTCGATTTTAGAATTGCTCCTTCACGATAGACAAGACACGTTTCCAGTGATGCCACCAAGAGAGACAACGGTAACGATACACAGAGGGAGGTCAACAGAGGAAGGGAAAAATAAATAAATAAAATAAAATATAGAGAACAAGGAACAACAGGTGACAGCCACAGGCAACAAGCTCCAAGACAACAGTTAAATAAATGTCCAAGCAGAGCCAACGCCCTCACTGTTTATAGTGTGTAATCTCCAGTATACTACATACAGTCCACAAGACATACAACATAGCATGACATGCGCGCTGTGGTGCGTTTTTGGTGCTTTTCTTGCATGAATCATTTGCATTTGAAGCTATAAAACGTCATGTTAAGGGACTGGAAAACTGGTTTGCTAGAAACACAAATAAAATTGTATTATTCTGTTATAAAAAAGCCTTTTGATTAAATCTTTCCAGGTGTATAATGTGACAATGAGAGTTTAAATTTAATCATTCTGGGTTCATAGTGTTTGGTTGCCTATTTCTAAGTTTTACAATACAGCACAGCACTGACACAGCAGCTCCTGCAAATGTAATTGAAAAGTGATAATGGCCATCATTTGGGTGGAAAGTGGCTAAATGAAGAAGAGATTTTAGAAGACCGTGTGTGTATGCATTTGCGTGTGTGTGTGTGTGTGTGTGTGTCCTGGCAGGCCGACTCGCTGCAGCAGGTGCCAGAGGAGTGCGTAATAAACACAACTGCTTTGGACAAGCTGGCCTCTCACATCAAATAATGTGTTCTGGCGATGTCCACCTCAGCTGTTCACACGATCAACACTCAGCAGCAGTGAAGGCTCTCAAGAAAACACAACTAATTAATATCACAGTCTCTCACGGTGAGGCAGAGCCACACCAAAGGAGAAAAGTCTGGTTTGAATTTTGTTACAGCTCAGTATAGTGTCTGTAAACAAAGATATCAACTCTGAAAATTTAAAGTATTATATTTTAAAATTACATTTCAAAAAGTAAACTAAATCAGTATTATACACCTTTCTTGTGTATATTCTAACATTTTGAAGCTGCAGTTGATAAAGTTTAGGACTAATGGGGGCGAAAATTTCTAAATACACCTCATTATAAATACAGTATCTTGTCAAATTAGGTTTTGCAAGTCTATACCTGGTCTCATGTGAAAGCATCTCCAAACTTTGTGACCTCTGCATTATATATTTGTGATTGTAGGCTGGCTAAACCCTTTTACAATGGATAAACACAAACAGTCTTCAAGCCAGAATTATTATAAATCTCATCATTAATTATCTTTCATTTATCTATTTTCATTTACCTTTACTTACAGAGCATGACAAGGATGCAAATCATGCATTTAATTCTGAGCAAGTGATTAAAAATGTATGCAGCATTTTAAAGCTGTACCCTGCATATTTTCCTCGACAAAAGAAGTTGCCAAACATTAAAGAAAATCCGCAAGACACTGTTGACTAAGCTTTAAGCTTCGTGTTAGATTATGAATCACCCCCCTCCACGCCTGCTCTCCCGCCACCTCCACCAAAATAATCAGGATAATTTCTATTCATTATTACACCTCCATTTATCTGCGAGACGAGACGTAGGGAGGACGGGGTATAACTCTGAGGAATAACAATACCATTAAAAAGCCTGTGCGGCAAATATCAATCATTGTTGCCGTTAATGTCCCTCCAGCCTATTCAGATGGCCCCTCTCTTTTCCTAATGTCCACCCATCTGTGTGTGTGTAAGTGATGCGTGTAAGTGTGCAAGTGTGTGTGGCTGTTATATTCAAAGCCCTTTAATCAACAATCGCTGCATCTGGGCCAGATAATGAATGGCATTGTTTATAACCTCACTCCTGTATCGGGTGATAAATGCATTCGCGCCTAATGCTATCATTTGAATAAGAAATGAGATTGTGCTTTATTTTAATATCGAGGAGAGATTGTGTTAATATAAATTTCTTGGTTAAAGTTGTGATGATGATGGTGATGATGATGATGTTCCATTTTGTCAACCAGCCAAAGGATTAAAGCGCGGCAATAAAAACCGCAAAGATACAAAATGAAGTTATGAAGCAATTGTTTTTGATTCATGGCCTGTGACAATAAGATATAAACAGGAGCGGCTAAAAGCAAAGGGAATTGCAGTCAAGTGGAACGTGGATTTATTGAGTCACAAATTTGCTAAAAAACAAACAAAATGCTCGGTGAGCATTACTCAAACTGCGAAACAGGTTTCTCTAAATCCACTGAAAAGAATTCCTCCATCACTGGCGCTGATGTATGTGCAAAAGCTCTGGTTGTGTTTATTTTCCATTCTGACACATTTACCAAAACTGCCTCGCCATGTAACACAGGATCCTCTGTGCGCTTTACAGTTGTAAAGCGGTGGAGGCAAAGCAAAGCTCAGACATCATCGAAATTACGCAGGAGGTGTTATGAAAATAATATCACGCTCGACTTGGATGAAATATTTCACGTGTTGATTGCTAAATGGACTACAAAAGTTCAGTGTCACTCACATTGAGCGCATTTAAATGACCACAAATCTGAATTTCTCTGTAGAAGAGCTTCATGAGAATTACCCTCCAGGCTACATCATAATTGATGTTTCAGTGAAACTTCACCAGAGGCCAAACACTAAAATACATTTTGAGTATTTATTTAAAAAATGACAGCGAAAACACCCAAAATGTGTTAACATTCACACTGTGTGAGCTGTCTGACAAATACTATATGTATAATTTACAGATATATAACAGCCTAGTGACGGTAGCTACAGTGCAGAAACAGTGCAATATGTTTTTCACACTGCATCAGTCCACAAACTTTTCAATCATTTCATTACATTTGAGAGGTGACAAACTGTTTTTTGCAATTTCACACCTCTTTGTAAATATAAAAATAGGAACCAAAAAATCTCCCCACCCTGCACAACAGATCCCATATTATGAAGAAAAAGCTCCAGAGCAGACAATTTCCTGGCACTATTTCCTCCATGACATTATCCCACTGGAATAGCAGTGGCGCGGTGTTACAACCCTGCGTGTTGCCACAGTGGAATACAGATAGAGGAACAGCTCGGCGCTCGCCACCCAGGGACTTTAGCTGTCCAAATCTTTGACAGTTTCTTAGCAGCTCCCAGCCCTTAAACTGTGAAAGATTCCAGCGACAGATAGGGAACCCCCACCCCCCAACCCTCCACCACACTCCACACCCACACCCCTGCTCCATATCAGGCAGAATCATTGATAAAGACAGCCATTCAGGGATGACACTGATAGCTGCTCCAAAACCATTCGAAAAGTGATTTGCCTTCCATTTTAGCTGCTGCTGCCCTCTTTATGATGCACACGTGTCCAGGAAGACAACGAGACCGCTTATACAGGAGGAATTAGTTGAGACCTTAAATGCCCATAAATAGGGATTTAAATTTTCCTCAATTTATATACATGAAATATTAAACGCAATTAATCTTTACTTGAATTTGCTTGAGTGGATCAATTTAAAGTGGTTGCATTTTCAAAAATCCACTCTGCTGCAACGTCACGTCAGTTCAGGAGTTTGCAGAAAAGCTTCATTCAATGTTTAAATCATTTGACATAGAGGAGCTGCTGCACATTGTCGGCCAATCAGGACCCAGTATTGTGAGGACTCAGTCTGCACATTAATTCAATAAATACCCTTTTATTGATATTGAATTTATTTGTAAAGCCTAATGAAAACCATAACTCTCATCCTGTGAAGCACTGAATAATATGGGACCTTTAAAGTCTCAGAGAGGGGATCTTGGAATTAGAACACGTCAGGAAGGAATATCAAAATTTACACACATAATTTAAGGAGAGGTTGAAGACAGATACACACTCTATTGCCATGACATATCTACTAGAGGGTCTGATATCAAAATCTTCAATTATTTACCACAGAGAGCTTTAAGCTGCAGTGAAAACCTGATAAAAAGTTGAATTAAAGCAGGAAAAGTTGGTGCATTTTAGGCTTATAAAGGGAGACCTAGAATAGGAGCAACCCTGATGATTTCCTTGTGTAACGTTGACAATCTAACGGCAGCGGTTTGCAGAGAAACTGGATCTGGACAGACATTTTGAAAGCTGACATATTTTCTTCTAAACTGCAAAGTGTTTCATGATGGCTTTAATTTACTGCATTTGAAGGCCAACTCCGACATGAGATGGAGACACTGTCTCTACTCCTCTGTCTCCTTCTGCTCCTGCATCCCTTCACCCCTCCTCTCGCTTCCATCCCCATCTTGGGTCCAAATGAATGACGCCAGCTGGGGTCGGCCGGCTGATGCTGGGCCCTGCTCGGTGGCATTGACAGCTGAATTATCCCACAGGCCTCGGCGGTTGATTATCAGCGGAGAAGTCATCAGGGCGTCCCAGCCTGCCCCCCAACCCTCCAATCCCCAATCTCTCTACCCCCCTTGTCCCCCTGTCACCCCTTGTCAAGAGAGGGACGCCTTCTCCAGGCTTGCCGCCCGGGTCCTCTTGACAGGTAATCTCAACAGTAACAATTACCGCCATTACTGGTGTCATAAACAAGTGGCTGACCCCAAGCCAGGGCAATAACAAAGGCTTTATAATTCACCATGCAAGGCCATATAAATACATGCCAACAGGTAACAAGTAATCTAGCAGGGAGGATGAGGGCCGGCACTACCAGACGCTGGGCTGAATCTGTGTTTGTTTGCCACAAAGAGCTGCGTGGGTGAAGGGTGAGGACGCAGCAGCAGATTGAAGCCGAGGCTGCAGACACACATTTGAATATAATCACACACCAGGAAACAGGTTTAAGTGCGTGAATGCATTTGATTGGGTGCAAGTCACATTTGCTTGATGTTAAAATACTACCGGTGTGCAGTGAAGCAGTTCTGTCAGGCTATTGATGACACCATTTTATCTGAGAATGTTATTGATTTTGAGCATGCTATCGATTTAGCAATAGAGGCCATACTTCACTGTAAATCTTTGATTATCAGAGAGAAAGAGATGACACTCAAATGCATCACATAAATATCTTCCTGTCTTGGGATATTGACAGAGGAGCAAAAATCCTAATTGGGAACGAAACAGAAGCGTTTTAAATTATTATTAATAAAACTAATGTGATTTATAAAAGAGCTGATGTGTTTCAATATTTCACTTTATTATAGATATGTAGCTATAAAAATAAACTGTCGTAAATATGCTTATTTCTTTTTTCCAACTACTTTTAAATCAATTTATTAATTTTAGTTTTTTTTTTTTTTTTTTAAATCACACAATTTGTTTGTTAATAATTTCAGGCGCTTTTTTTATTATAAAAATGTATGTCTAATAATTCTGTTGTGCCTTACCATTTGAAGTTTGGGCCAGATTGCTTCCTCTCCTCAGCAAAGCAAACAAGGCGTTGTGGCCTGGAGCGCTAAAATAATTTGAGACTCCCTAATGAGGAGAGCTGAGCAGCAATTAACACGTGTCAAAGTCGACATCATCAGGTGCCACTCTCATTTTCTTCCCAAGACTCAATGGATTTTTTTCCCTCTCTTCTTCTCAACCCGTTTCCTCTTGTTTATTCCCACCCGAAGGCGATGGTGGAGAAAAAAGAGGTTTCTATGTCTGATGCGGTTGGACTGTGGCGCGTTTAAGATCACGAGTTAACGCCATCGAATTGTCGCGCCGACGTCTCGCCTCATCCTTTATTCGTTTTCCTTCTTCCTTTATTTTGTGTGTGTGTGTGTTGCAGCGGCAGTCAGATCAGACAGGCCAGTTAACGGTGTGTTATTCCTGCAGGAGCGATGCTCCGAGCAAACAAACAGGCGAGGAGGGGAGAGGAGAGCGCGCGCTGCCGCGACCACGATGATGCTGGTGTCAAATCTACATGTTTAAAAAATCCCGACAAATTAAATCACTATTTTAGACTAGCAACAAGTCAACTAAATTATTTTAGATTTATTAAAATAATTGTTTTTAAATGTGCGCAACAGAGTAATAATTATTTTCATTCCTCCTTGTGCAACAGCAAAATTTTATGCAAAAACTGTGATAACAATTTACATTAACTAAAGAAAAAAGCATAATATAATAATTATGAAGTAAATATAAATTAGGAAACACTGGAGTATATTTTAAAATAATAACCTACATTTTATTCTCATTTAAATTACTTTTAAAAACAGATTATCCACGAAAAATAAATTGTTTCATCTCCTTTATTAAATTAAAAATAACAAAGATACATAAAATGTTAAGCACGTCACATACTTTAAAAAAATAAGTATATACAGAACAAAATAACTAAAATAAAAATTAGGCTACATTTAGTATGAAATGTGTAAATAACTTCCAATCACAGCTGTCTCATATAACTGTTGACAAATGCATTTTATTACAGAAGTAAAACAGGTCATTTCACTTACATCTTGGCCCATTATGTACACTGCACCCTGATGATTAAACAGCCATGTTGTGAGTTTGAATTTCCAAATGAAGTGTCAAAAGAAGTTACTGTCAAATTACTGTGTTAACAAAAATGACTTCCATAAGCACAATCAGAGGGCACAGTGTGAGCTCTCTGCTGAAGCTCAGATTTTATTTTTACAATAATAATTTTTGACAATTAAAAGTCTGGAAAGTCTGGATGTAAAACACAGATGTGTTTAATCCAAAGATAATTTACCCTACACATGTCAGTGTGCTTACAAAGATGAATAACAGAAAAAACATCTACCTAGCAACAGCAGTCCAGAAACTAATAACAAACAGCATCATGTAGCTAATGTGTTCACCAGTTTTCATCCTTCTCTGCTCTCCTAGAAGCAGCACAGAGGAAAAGAAAGAGAAGAAGAAAAGGAGGAGGAGGTGTTTTTGTTGTCATTCTTCTGACCTGAGCCGCTCATCTTCCTCAGAGCTCAGCGGGAGCTCGGCCGGCGCTCGCCTCGCCTACCCAGGGTCCTTTTGGTGTGTGCATATCATTTGCATACATTTCTCTCCGCTTGACGAGGCCTCGCTCTCATTAAAGCCTCGTCTCACAAATTCCCCCCCAGAATCCTGCTGGTCCTCGCAGCCATGAATCCGTACCTGTGGTGGTGGCGGTGGCCGCTGACGATGGCATGCTGTTGTCCGAGAGCAACGAGACAAGGGTGAGAAGATGGGGGGGGAGGAAAGACGGGGAGAAAGAGAGGAGATGTATAAGAAGAAAGGGCAACAGTTTCTGTGCAGTGAAAACAAAAGAGAGGAAGAAAAAAACTGCAGTCAAGAGAGGGAGAGGATAAATGAGTCCTCTGTGTGCAGTGCAGCACTGTCTCCCTCTCTTTCTCCCCCGCTCTGTGCATGTCTCCCTCTCTCTTTCTGACTCTTGAACCAGGCTCCATTTTGTGTTAAGCAGCTCCCTCTCATGACAGATCTCTGCTGGGGTCAGGGGTCAAAGTTGAGGATAGGGTCAGCTGTAACACAACATGCAGGAGAACTCTGCAAACTCTCTCTTCTCCTCCCAAATTTCTCTTCTATCACTCCGTCCCCCTCGGCCAAACAGCGCTTCACAGGCTCCAGGGTGATGAACTGCTGCATCTTTAAAGTGCGCTTATCGTCAACAAATCCCAGGAAGAGTCCAGAACCAACAATGTGTTACTGGAAGTTCAGGCTGAGAAGATGACTGTGTTAAAAAACACAAAAAAAGCCGCTGCGTCGGTGAGCATGTTGCTTCAGGTGTGATCCAGGAAGTCCATTTTGATTAATATCCAGGAGGTAGACGGCTTATCTGACGCCAACACACTTCACAAAGATTTATAATAGCTTAAGATCAGACAAGAAGTGTGGAAAGTTATCACAATGACAACCAAGTCAAGGTAAACTGTAGAAATATGGCACCCAAAGGAAGTCTACCAGGAGTGTGTGCTTGCATGTATTAGATGATGTTGCAATACACTGTTCAAAAAGTTGAGCGAAGATTTGTTTGAAAACCTTGCGTTTTAGTGCATTTCACTAAAATGAATGAAAAGACTGTATTTTTCACACTAGTACCTTTTTATGTGCTCTGCTCCCCTCACTTGGAGCCTTTAAAAAGATTTCAAACTAAGAAAATGGGTCTCTCCGCCTGATTTTAAAGCTCTCATAAATACAAGGGTGGATGAATCGGTTGGTACTTGTCAATGTGCGAGAAAATTTTAATATTTCAGCATGTTACTGTATATGTTCTTTGTTTTCTGATGGCTTTTTTGTGTATTTTTTTATGTTGCTGTCTTGGCCAGGTGCCCTTTAAAAGTGATCAATGATCCCAATTGGACTTACCTGGTTAACTATGGTTTAAATCAGTGGTAATCAAATGGTGTGCCGTGAAGCAAACCCAGGTGTGCCGTGGGATTTTGTGATAAAATGATTAACTGGGCCTTTACAAAAAGTTATTAATGAATTTTTAATTGACTGTATCAGTATGTTGTGTGCACACATTCCCTAATAAAGAGGCAAACTCTACCTAAAAAAAATGTAATTTAATTTAAAAAAAAAAACAAAAACTTCAGGGGAACCCATTTGTCGCCGTTCGTCTCATCACATTATCTTACATTATTTCCCATTTAAATGGATGTGTTATTGGTGTTTTTATGTAATTTTAAAAAGTTTAAAATGAATCCGTGATTGATTTTATTAATTTATTACATGTTATTTGATATTAGTAAATGAAAGCAAACATTTATGTTGGGATAAGAGTGATAGCACATGTTATAGAAGCTGCTGTGCACAGATATAAATACAGGTGTGCCTAGAGATTTTGGCTTGCACTTTGGTGTGTGTTGGGCACAAAAAGTTTGAAAACCACTGGTTTAAATACATAAATTAAATTAAAAACTGTGCTCATGTACTGTAGGTCTAAACACAGTCGATGTACATATTTAGAAACAGTGACAAATATTTAGTTTCAGTTTTAAAAAATGCTAAATGATTTGTTAAAACAGCTGGGCATTGTAGTTTTTAGCTAACAATACTGAAACTGGACCAAGTAGTACATGTTGTTATGGACTATTTTCCACTGTGGATGAAAACACATTTTATGATTTTATTTATAACAGCAGGACAGTGTTTATGGAACTGACTTAAAATAAACTACAATGTGTTCATGGTAATGAAGGAACATGTCGCCAAATACATCGAGTGGCTCATTGATGTGTTTTCAAAAGTTTTTGGACAACACTAGAGGCTTGTGGCACAGAGGAATGTCAGGCCTTAGTGACACTGATGAATAAAAAAAACAAAAATGGAAAAATAGCACCAGTATTATGCTTTGAAACTTTGCTACGCACCAGTGAATCAGAAGAGCAGAAGGAGAACTTGATGAAGTCAAAAACACGCCACACCGAAGGAATTCATAGACACGCTGCAGGTATGTAATGCTAGCACAGGCATGGACTCACACACTCACAAAATGAATCAACACGTAGTACAAACATGCGGACAAACCACATCAGTCAAACCTCCACACCACTGAACACAAGTGAAGGACAAAAAAAGGCAGAGAGAGCGAGAGAGGGAAAAAATGATGAAGTCGGACTTGAACATCAAACAATAAACAGTCCATTAAGTCTGTGGGTGGAGGGGTTTTGGGGGGTGGAGGGGGTGGGGGAGATAGATATTGGGGAGGAGGGGGTGGAGGAGCGATGAGAGTTTATTTAAAGCATGGTGACCCCGTGGCCGAAGGCTGCCTCGGTGCAGGGATGAATAAAACTTTAATGGCTCATAAAACACAGCGACCCCTTCTCCGAGCCCAGCTTCACAGCGTTTATTCCTGCTGGTGCCGGCCAATCAGATTGCTACAGTCTCCAAACACAGAGAGAGGAGAAACAGAGGAGAGTTAAAGGGGTAGTTCAACATTTTGGGAAAGTTAGCTTATTAGCTTTCTTTCCAAGAGTGAGTTTAGAAGATCAGTATAGATCTCATGCATTAGGTTTGGGGCTGGAGTCATGACCAGTTAACATGTATTTAAAGTAAAGCGATAAGCACAATTTGAGATTGATCACACTGTCAGTGAGAACAGCTTTGGTTTTACTGTGTACAAGACAAGACTTCCGGAGGCCGTCTGATGTTGTTTGCCAAGAAATAGTTCCAACACATCACTCCCACTACGACTGTGAATTAGTTTCATGTCCGTTTGTGTTGTAGAGGACAGGTCAGGCTAGGCGCGTCATCCTACGTCATACATACACACAACACACACACACACACACACAACACACACACACACACACACACACACACACACACACACACACACACACACACACACACACACGTAAGTTTAATAATCTTCCGATATCACTCTTGGAAAGGAAGCTAATGAACATTTTCCCCGAAACTTCTAACAACTCCTTCATAGACTGAATCCCTGTGACACTGGGCTCATAACAACACTCACCTCTGAGTAGAAAACTGGCAGTGATTTGAATGGCGGAGATATGAGAAATCAGCAAAACTTAAACACAGTGGTCTGACCTATCTGACATTTCTGCTGTGCTTATTTTCTTTACGGTTTTTCTTTGCTAGCATCATTGATAAACTTAATCTACTGGCAGAAAAGCTAAGCAATGTAATGTAGCTGCTGAGGACGGGGGCTGCAGCAAAAAGTATACTGGCCACCTTAAAAGAGTTAAAGAAATCAACATTAGTTTAAGTGTATGCTATATTAGAAATATTTTCATTGCTTTACCTCACACACTAACAACGAGGCAGCGGTCGACCAGCACCTCCTGTGAGAATACAAATTTTGTCCATTGAGTCTGGTGGGTTTGAGGGAACAGCTTCAGTTCCCTGTCAGAAACAACTGTCTGATGGCAAGGTGAAGCGGTGAAAATGTAAGCGTACACTTAAAACCTTCTACCTCAAAGTTAATGTAAATCAACACTGTTTATTTACAGTAACTTCTGGGTAGAAAATCCTTGCGTCATGTACATAAAATGAAACTGCGCTGCGCAAACGCTGCCTTGATTAGTTTTTAGCCATCTAAAAAAGACCCACCATAATAAAATCAGTATAAGTTTAAGTGTACGCCGTCTTTAAAACATTTTACCTATCCGTCAGGAAGCGTTTTATATCAGAGCCACAAGACGTCAGTGACAAAAACAGTATTTTAACTTAGCAGAACACTGAGTTGCTGGTTGACCGTGGCCTTGACTGGTTAGTGTATAAGGTAAAGAGGAGCAAATATTCAAATACAGTGTAGTAGTAGTAGTACACTGTCATTGTCTAGCTTCCCTGCTGGTAGATTTCGTCTGTCAAAGATGATGGCAAAGCACAAAGTACATAAAATGAGCACAGCAGAAACGTCTGATAGGTCGGGGCCACTGATATACTTTTAAAAGTTACAGCTATGGCTGAAACAGAAATCAACAAGTTTGACGATGTGACATATCACTGCAATTGTTATTAGCTGCCAGTTGTCTACCTGGAGGTGATTCTTGTTGGCATGCCGTTACAGTGATCTGGTCTATTGTAAAAGGTGCAGGAAAAATGGGTGGTAAAACTCAGTTGTAGAGGCAAGACAAAGGGAGGAAGAATAAATTCAGAGGCAAAAGGAGATAATTAGATAGAGGCCAATGGTAAAAGGAGAATTTAAGCTGTAGAGAAAGAGAAACAGAGAAAAAGGGAGAGCAGTGTGAGAAGCGTAGAGAGACAGAGGAGACCACAGATGAGACTGAGCTATGTTTCACAAAGACACGTAAATCTCACACACGCACACAATGCCCCTCAACCTTTTTAGCACAACACTGCAAAGGTACAAACTATCACCAGCGGTTTAATCAAACCCATGTGAACTGTACTTTTTGCCAAACACCATTTGCTTCTCTGGAAACAGGCCTGTGACGGTCTGAAGCTGAGGTGTCAATCCATGCCGCCGTCACCCCGGGGTGCTGGGTTTTGTAAACAAGCAGCTGTCACCTTGTTTAACGCTCAGCCATTTTCCTACCCACCACTTCACTCAATCTGGGATGTTCTCCTAATTCCAGCAATCATCATGTTGATGTGTTGAAATTTGTATTTTGAGGACCAACTTTCCTCTGGATTGCGTGATCCAATTCCTACAAAGCCTACATTTCCCAGAATACTTTTTCCCAATTCAAAAAGGAAGACTTATCTAATTTGAAGATGTATAATACTGGAGACTGCAGCTTTAACACGAACATTTCCTAATAAAGTGACTTAGAAACATTTGTGCACATGTTGTTTGTGAATGTGTTTTTATTCTTGGCGTCCATGAATGGGAAGTGAGAGGAACTCAGAGATCCAAAAACAGATAACTGACGCAAAAATAGGCAGAAGACGGCGTATACTTCACAAAAAGTAGGAAAACACAACATGTGATTGCATGTGTTTTGGTTCATGCCAAATTCTTTTCTGTGTCAACATCTTTGTTATCAAAGTAGACGTTAATTCCCTTTTGTGACTCGATTGTTAAAAAAAAAAAAAAAGCACTGGATGTTACAGTCTATGACCCTCCCTACCCCTCTCCCCTCCTCGTTCAGCCCAGCGGGTGTCATTCTCAGGTCATGAGACTGTAAATATACACAGTTAGACCCCAGGGCCATAAATCAGAGTGAGAAGCCTGAACTCCTACATGGACAGATAACACGAGACAGACATAATACGCCTGCTGGAATAGATAATAATAGCACATATTCACAGCTAACAGTGACACAGTAGTAAAGATCATATTAATACAGCTAACACTGTGACTACTGTTACACACATACTGTAGGTATACAACTACAAGGAACAGGGTTACTACTGTCCATTAGGGATAGACTAAGATCGTGATGAAAACAGTCGCAATGAGCTGATTGTCGTGAATTCCTATTATCAGGATAATCATGGATATTGTACCCAGCAGCACCTGAAGTTGCATGCTGGTAAACCCTTTTGATTCTTTGGACCCTTATGGAGTACAGGAATATGAATAACTTAAAGGGTAATCAAGAAACTGACACATAGTTTGACTTTATGACTGCTTCAGACGTAGGGAGTCACCACCTTTTTTTTCCGTCTCTGTTGTTTACCATGCCGGTAAATCTGAGTGCATTTTTCTTTGGTGCTCGTGGTTTTAGTAAAATGAACTTAACGACTGAATCATAGAGAATCCAACCAAGCTAACAACATGCAGCATCTCCATTCTGACAAATGTTTACACATTTATGCACAAACTAAATAGCTAACTACTGTTAGCTCCACTGGGTAGCCACCAACCAGGTTTTGTACATCCAAATAATCACTACAGAAACTACTTAGCAACCAGACCAGGCTAGGATCCATACTAAAAATGTTCGTACGGTCAAAAGCCAAAAATGGAATGCACCAAAAAATATTCAACAGAGTCTAAATTCAGGCTCCCACCTCACCATCTGCATCGCCAATTTCCTGTTTCCAAAATGTTCTGAAGCATGGGTCAAAGTTTCTCCCATCAAGTCTGTTTTTATAGATCATAACTTTTGCGTGGGAAGTGGCGTACGCCTCTTTCAGGCCTTGCTTTGTGCATATGCAATATTTATAAATGAGACGCCAGGTGTCTATTTGAGACAGGCATTTATTTGTCATGATACGTAGCCACACTGCACTAGTAAAAGAGACTGACGTGCAACTGGAACTAGACTTTTAGTTGAAGTTTAATGAGAAGAAAACATATGTTGCCATTTGAAATAAAAAAGCCTGGCTTTTTAAGATTATTTGTTTTTCCAATCAAAAGAGAACTTAACACTAAAAATAGATGTGTCCTTTCTGTGATGCAGTGAAAGAAGTTGTTTATTGCCAAAATGTAAAGTGATTCCAGTATGTTTGGCGCCATTTCAAGCATATTTTGATGATTACTGGGATAATATCATAAATTGCAATTGCTTTGACCAGGATAAACATGACATGAAATTCCATATCATCCCATACAGAGTCCACATTCAGTACTGACTACAATTGTAATATACATTTTTAATAGCCACCTTTCTTTCCCCAAAAATAGGCTTGGTAAAGGGGGGAAAACTTTCTCTATACTTTGCAAGAAATACTGTAACTACCATTGTTATTGATATCACAATTACAAACAGTATTATTAATTCAATATCTGATTGTTTTGTTTAATACAATAACATGGACTATTTAAATGAAAGCTGATGAATATATGCTATATTCATCAGTAAATGGAATAATGATGATCATAAAATGCATACAGACTTTAAGATCACCAAAGCTCAAAGATTAGACTGATAAATATTGACATGTTACCACTCTTAGTATGAGAAGCATCATGCCAAAGCTCATAAACAAATCAGTGTGATGCAGGGAAAGAGCTTCTGATAATGCAGAATGATAGCTCTGCAGTTGTGCTGTGTTTCATTAGTTCTTTGGTTCTGCTATTATCAGAAATATCCATAATACACATTGATTAATGCCGTGACAATGTGTGTTCAGTCCTGTTGTCTCTGTGCTATCAATACTGTGAAGTCAAGCTGCCTTTACTGTCACCATGATGAGCTCCAATGTATCAGCTCTCTTTGGCACTTCTGAGTGTACCCTTATCATCTTGGCCGTTATATTTATTCAGAGAGGGGCTGATTGAAAACATAGATCAAATAAATTGACAGGACATTTCCACAAAGGATAACAAATACACCCGGTGGCTGAGTATTGACGATCATACATACAGTGGCTGAATATTGACAATCATGTTTATGGAAAGCCCTGAAGTAAAGGTTACCTGCCAAAGCTTGTCATTACTGCCAGGTGTCAAGCAACATAAAGAAAACTGTTAACTTTTAAACATAGCTTTAAAATCACGCATCTCTCATTCTCACACTTTTCAAAGATGTTTTACGATCCAGGAGGTATTCCTGCATCGCTTCAAGGCAACCTGCCTCTTTAAAACTACTTCTTTATGCTTCTTGTAAAAGACAGAGCCGTCACTGTTCTGTCTGCACGTCTCTCAAGGGCAAAATGTTGAAACATGAAGCGGTGGGGAGTGCTTTGTCATAATCAAACAAAAAAGAATATTTTCCGAGTCTTTTCAATGAAAGACTCAGAAAATATGTTTGGCAGTTTTCAGAATATTCAAGGGCAAGTAACACCCATTGTGCAAAACCATTGTTTATGAAGTTGTTGATTTCTGTTTGTGCAGACAAACAGTAAAAATATGCTTCATTGTTTTTAACCGATGTTTAAAACAGAGGCTAGGATTAGACATATGCTATGCTTGTAATTCTTTTTGTATGCTAAGCTTTTTCTAATTAATTTGATCATATTCCTCTCTACATCCAGAGCTAACAATCGGACATGCAGCCAGGGTAAATGATCAAAAGTGGTCCAAAATTATTATAACTGTTACTAATTTATGTGATTTGTGTCTCACAAAGTTACCAGGAAACAATTAAGTGTCTTGGAGGCCACATACAGTTTCACATGCATCTGTGTGTTTTCAAGAGTGCAGAACTTTGTGAGGCATGCATGCACCAAGATACCGGCCAGCTGCCTGGTGTGAACATGTGCAACTACTGAAAAAAAAAAAATAGCATGTGTGCTCCAACAAGTTTCACCAATAAATAAATCTCCATGGCTAAAGCACGGCCAATATAATCTGCTATTACTGTTACATTAACGTCAGCTCTTGTCCAGAGACTCAGCTAAAGACTGCAGTCATCTGGCCTTTAATGATAATGACTGAGTTTTACTTGACCTCACTATATGCTGAGTTCCCATTACTAAATTACACAAAATAATATCATTCATTATGTCATCTATAATGGCGGCTCTCTGGATCAAAGGTGTGAAAGTGGAATACAATATGAACGCATTTCATATTCAACACCATGGCAACAGTTGAGACAAAATAAAACTGAATCTAAACTTTACATCATCTCCTGATATCAGGGGGCAGTTAACTTGAACTGCATTACATTTACATCATTCCATCTATGATCTCTGAGGCGGTAAATGTTTTTGCAGGCATTAACGCGTCATCAAAGTGTCCGAAATCCTAGAGGGTTTGATCCTCCGGATCTCTGGAGGGTCCACGGACACAAAGTCTACAATTATCTCTCTGTTATGTCAAGTGCGCCTGAGCCAAAAATTGCTCGCCTTGGATTGTTCAGAGCTATCGGGTTCCCATGTGAAAACACAAGGACTATGACATCACTGCGTCACTTAGCTAGCTAGCTACCTCACACACACACTCATACACACACGCTAATCCCTGGTCTTAAGCATGTGAGGCCTACACAGACCGTTTGTCTGCCCGTCTCCACTGACTACCATTATTGAACTAACCAGGGGGGTTTTGGGAAATGCAGTACCCTTGAAATGTGTCACCATAATGGCACCAGAACACTCAAAATGTGTCATGAGCTTTTCATGAGAGAAAGATTCTGATGTTCTTTAATGAAACCAGGGATCGATCAATATAGCTTTGGTTCGTAAAAGTTAAGGGACCTTTCTGGTCTCTTCTACTGAGCAGTACGTGCCAACAACATACAGGAACAAGATACTCCAGAGAAGGTTCTCTTTGCCACACACTCAACTAAATCTGTCTGTTAATGTACATTAGACGTCACCAAGATTAATACGGTTTTAAGTTTTTACTGTGCAGCAAATGTAATCTTGTGTGATGTTCTGTGCCAATTATAGCCATCTTCAATCTGACTATTTTCATGCCCAAAGTCTGCTCAGTGCATTGCGGATCAGTATGTGACATTAAATCTCTGCAGGGAAAGCAAAAATAATAAAAACTGAAACCGTAACCTCTGATTGCACTGCTACAAAACCTTCCACAGCCAATATAGCCTCTAATATGAACTTGTTTTCAATAAAGCTGTGATGTAAAAGAGCTTAGACAGCAGAAACAGATTTTTGCTGGAATTTCATGTTCCCATGCAAAAGTTATTGTGGTCTTGCTACAGTTTTTGGGGAATGTTAAAACCATCCACACATCAAAAATTTGATAAACTTAAAGTCACAAAAAAGCATCCATGCATCTATTATCTATACTCCCTTTTACTTTGTAGGAGCCTATCCCAGCTGGCACTGGGCGACCAGCTGTTTAACCCTTTGAAACCTGAGCTCATTGTTTGACTAATTTCTTTTAGAAGAAGGCAATGAGTAATGAAACAAAAAATGAATCAAAAAATAGAGAAAGAAAAGAAAATTAGTCAAAAAAAGAAAGTTAAAAACAAACAAACAAGGAAATGACCTGGAAAGAGCTTAAAAACCCCCAATACTTTTTGTAACATAATTTGAAATGTAATAATAATACCACTTAATATGAACTAAATATTGTTTTTCCCTAGCTCTTTTTTCACTTTATTTTATTATTTTTTTTAAATAATTTTCAATTTTCTTTCTTTATTCATTTATTTTTTGCAATTCAAGGGACATTTTTTCCAGTCATTAATTTTTTGGGGGGGAGTTTTTCCTTTTCCACTGTGAGGGTCCAAAGGACAAAGGGATGTTGTATGCTGTAAAGCCCTCTGAGGCAAATTGTGATTCTTGATGTTGGGCTTTATAAATAAAATGAATTGAACTGAAATGATTTTTTTGTACCAAGTTGCTCAATGCCTTTCTCCCCATGTTTTTGGAAGAAATTGCTCCAATTTTCTCAAGGTTCAAAGGTTTAAATATTTGTTAAAGCAGCACACGAAAAGTGATGTTGCTCCAGGTGTCAAAGAGTTAAAGCAGTTCACCAAACTGGAATTTGCTTTGGTGTTAAGGTGCATGAACAAGAAACACTAATACAGATTAGGAAAAAAATGCTATCTATCCATCTATATTTATATATTCATTCTGTTTTTCTATTATTTTCTAAATCTGACTTTCATCTGGATTTTTGTACTATAAAATGTTTAATTACAAAAAAAATGCATTTTTGAAAAACAAAAATAAGCAGTATTAAGTAGATTTTAGACATTAGAATCATACACTGCATCAGACGAGGATTAATCAGACCAGCAGAGAACAAAATTACCGAAACACCAGACAAAAGAAATAAAGATGGTGTCTTTTTTTTTTGTGCCAAAGTCATTTAACTTTTGTGGCATCCTGAGTGAAATTACTTTTAAACAAGTCATTAATCATTCAATTATAATTGGGATTTTCTTTTTTTTTGTTTTAAATCACAAACAGCTCTCCTGTTTAAGTGTAAGTCTCACTTATCAGTCTGCTGTTACAAGTGTCAGCTACATTCATGAGTCTCCATACTACTGATGCAATTAACAAGGCTGCCACTTATGAACCGCACACAGGTGAAAACAGGAAAGAGCCAGGAGAGGTGAGAACGAGACAGAGACAGAGATAAACAAAGTCATCGTGTGAGGGAGAAACCTGACTGGATGTGTAAATGGAAATGGTTGTTTTTGTGCCATTATCTGCAGTCAGCTGACACTTTGTCATTAAATTCATAATTCATCTTCAATTAAATATAAATTCTCTCAAGCACTCTTTCATACACAGTTGTATTCAAGGTGTAATAATGAGTGTCTTGGTTAAAGGTTTAAGACAAGGCAATGTTTCCTAAAATCCGAGTCCTAATCTGTCTTCGCTCAAAAACTGTTTAATAGTAAAAGATCCTTGTTTAGATGATCCCTCACTTTCTAATTTTCCCACATCTCAACCACAGTGGTCGATTTCTAAAGCCGCCATAAATTCACAATAATACCGGCATGACCTTGTGTAAAACTAAAGAGGAAGTTAAACCAATGTTGTATCAAACCATAACTCATAATCTCACAGAGGTCATTATTCATTCCCTCTCCATCTTAACACCGACAGTTCCCCTACTCTTTAACTGCCGCCATCAACCGCAGTGTAATAACATACACTTTCATAAAAAAGACACACACAGTAATAAATTACTAAGCAAATGCAAATATCACATCAAACTATACAGCATGAACTTAAACCACTTTTATTGGAAATTTGTCCTGTCGCTGCTGCAGGAACACAGATACTGCGGGGAACAGACACGTCAGCGTTTGTATCCTGCTTTAGACACGATGCCAACCCACTACCTGCTCACTCACTGTCACTGTCATGGATAAATACATCAACGTGAAAAGCCTAAAAAACTTAGCGTGCAAATGTGATGATGGGAATCAACCCAGATGTGTGTCAAGCGAGTTCACCATCACGTGTATCCTGCTGGAGAGGACTTTATATAATGTCTGATTTCAGGATCAGCTTTAGAAAATGTTGCTGAGAATGATGTAGACGCTGGTTTAAATCAATGTAACCCTCGTTTCCTGAGTGTTGGTGTTCCCCAGTTCTTCGGGCTGTGGGTAATAAGTGGGCTACAACATTTGTTTCTTTCTCTTCATTTAATTATTACCAACACAACATCCCAACTTAGGGGTACAGCAACGTCTCTTCACTGTTTAACACGAGGCACTCACTCTCTCATGTGTATCACTCATACCTGTCCCCACAAAACAAGGCTCATAACCAAGGGAGCACACTGACTCCACTTAAACACCACACATGAAAATACAAATGAAACAATATACAAAGTACTACAAATGACAATAAAAAAATAATTTACCAGTAACTCAATAATACTGAATCTATTACTACTTAAATATAAATAATGTACCCATCAATAAACAACACAGTGACTTAAGTAATTGTTTAAGTTTGCTGATTTTGTCCCAAAAGTCTGGAAAAGACGGCAGCATAGATTTTTTGATTAGCACTTATTTAGATTGCTCACTGCTATACAGTGAATGCCGAAGTGAATGACCGATAAACTCTGTCTTACACAGTGATGATCCGATCATGTGGGAGGCTTTTGCAGCTTTGCTAAATTTTCCATCCGATTTTTTCTTCATGTTTTGCTGAAAAATTGTACTTTGGACTCTGGTCCGGCTTGTTTGGTTTTATGTTGTCTTGTAAACCCATCGGGCGAATTTTGATTTTGATTCAAAAGAAAATGCTTCATGAAAAAATATTTGACAAATACTTTTAAGCTTAACTGTGCAGGATTTTTCGTCAAAAACAATACATAGACAAAAGTAATACTCTCTCAATCATCACTTCAATCACTTATGACCCACTAGAAGTGTGTGGCGGCGTATTTATCTGCAGAGACTCTGCCCTCTCTCTGTATTTTCTTGTTTTCTGAAATGCTCTGGAAATTCATAGGAACAACGCGCAGATGAGGTCAGGACTTTATAAAAAGGCAGTGACCAGGTGCCAGATAGTAGGCAGCAGGCATCCAAGAGGAAGCTACAAAAATCGCAGACACAGCGCCAAAAAAACGCAAATGTAGTGAACAAGTGTGAATCTATGGTTGGCTTTAAGTAGTCAGTTACTTTTAGTAACAGTAACTGACAATTCCTACACAATATACCTTTAATTCAGTACTCCAAGTTCAAATAAGCTCAGAATGCTGTCCTATGAGCACTGTGGAGATTCAGCAGTAGGCACCAGGCTGGTCGTAGCACTTTCCCACCTCGTGGTTCAGCAACTTGAAACTCTGAATGTGATCTTTGACTGGCTCGCCCTCGTTCACACACACACTCCTTGTCTTTGTATTGGCTTTGATAAAAGGGCTAGGAGGTGGGTAAGGGAGAAGCGGAGTGTGTCAGCTCCTGGAGTAGGCTTACTGTGCTGAGAGATGCACTGGGCCATTACACACGACCTCTGACCCCAGCAGGCACCCTGAGGTGAAATGACGCGGGCCTGGTCTTACTCAGCTGGAACAAGGGAGATACGGGGGGAGGCACGGGGCGACTTTGTGTGTGCTGTTAGTTGTGTATATGCATATATGTGTTCATACATGCACTGAGGTGTGAGTAGTGCTCACGCATCCCACCCTTCATAAAACAGACACCAGCCTGGTCCCAGGCATACGGGGAGCTGCAGGCCTGTCCTGTGGCTATGCAGATGTGACGACGGGTGTAAAATATGAATTTTAATCACAGCCACCTCCCTCCAATTACCAGCCAGCGACCCTGACGGGGATCTGTCTGCAGACGGGATGGGAGGATGTTGTGCACTTGCAGAGTGCTGTTTACATTTTAGTATAATAATCGTAGTCTCAGGAGCTACTGGCATTGTAGCTGACCATCTTGATGTTTAGTGGAAGGGGTTTTCCAGTGTACCACGGAATAAACGGCTAAATGTACACATTTAATGTAACAGTAAAGTATGTCCAGCAGCTACAGTACAAGAATGTTTAATTGCAGCTATGTAAAACATCAACAAAAAGGCCTCTCCGATGGTACACAATACAAGTTAGGTTTTAACTGAAAGACACTCACTTTTAATTGACTGAAAGAATTCTTGTCCTGCTATTAATATTGTCCTTTCTACCTGAAGTACATAGATGGTCTTTGTTTGGACATAAAATCTGCATGAAACAAGTTCCCGCCTGTTTTCAACATCAGAACGTGACCTTGCCTGTAAAATATCACACACTCTTGATGTTTTTGTCTGACGTTTTGTTGTAAGAACCAACAGAAATTGTGACTGGGTAAAATGATTTTCCTACAAAGATACACCACAGCAACTCATGGCGCCTTGGCATCAATTAAAGGTACACAATGGAGTTAAGAACTAGAAAAAACTACAAAGAAAACGCCACTCCTGGACTTCAAACTGATAATATTTCACAGATGCAAAAGATGCCAGGATGAACTCTCACTGCATGTAAACCCTCCAACAAACTGCTCACCCCTCCACACACAGTACATACACAGACACATTAACATAAACACACACACACACACACACCACTTAATATTAGGGGTTCTTAATTAGCGAGGAGTGTCTCCATCCTCTGGGTCCACATGCCAGTCATCCACGGCTGTGACGAGTCTGTCCTCATTAGCATGACCCTCCTCCTCACTGTCCACTCCACTGCTCAACACACAACCACTCAAGCATGGACACCCTGCTAATTATGGCTTAATGTGTGTGTGTGTGTGTGTGTGTGTGTGTGTGTGTGTGTGTGTGTGTGTGTGTGAGTGCATGCATGTGTGCGTGCACACCAATCAAACGGACATGACTTGATGGTTGACACTAACAGTCTGCTAAGAAAAGAGAAAAAGCTGCCATGTGCAAATGTTCTCAATTTATTACCGTTCACCGTTCTGTTCTCGGCAGCAATTAAGGACAAAGGATTATAAAGTAATGACTGCGCTGTCTGTTTAATTGCTTATTTAGCTTTATTTATGATTAGATTAAGATTTAAGACTTTTTGTTGGTCTTTGTTAGTCAAATAATTTATTTTAAAGTAATTTTACAATAATTTTCCTCTATTTGAGTATGTATCTATCACTGCTTTTACAACTTATATTAAATATAATTATTTATTATGTGATGACTGTATTTGCAACACTATCTAAACCCAGTGTCATTATTTGACCATATTACTATAATTATCTTTTTTTTGTTTAAAAAAAATGATTATCTTTATGTCATTATTATAATGATTATTTATTCTATTTTTATTCTAATTTAATTTTTTTATTCTATTGCATTTTATTTCATTACAATGTATTTTATTTAATTTATTTTATCTTATTTTATTTTATTTTTATTTTATCGTGTTGTTAATTATTTTACATCATAAGTTTGTAGTGTGGCATTTAACTCCAACTAGTCCAGTAACCTGCTGAGATATTTTCAGTCATTTATATCAATTAAAACATGGTTTATTGATCTTAATATGAACTAATATTTTGAATTTGGTTGTTTTTAGTACCTTAAAACTGTTAGTGTATCCTTTGAATCTGAGGTTTAGGAGATAAAACCTTAAATTAAAATCTAAAACAATGCTCCACTGGTTTGTAAACCAACATAATAAAGAAAATGTGGCAGGTTTTGGGCAATTTCAGCTGCGAGGAGGTCATAAACTTTTCACCTTGTTTGCCTCAATAGCCACATCTATCAGGCCCACATGACAGAGAGATAATACAGCTATTGGTAAACATAAAAGGCCTCTTAATCATCAATAATTTTAACGTTCGAATGATAATTTTTATAAAACCTATTCATCAGCACAAGAAGTATCATCCCAAAAACACATTCAAACCACTTCCCTTCGTATGAGGCCATAAAGTTCACTCACCAACTCTGCTCAAACACACACGCAAAAGCACACACATTTATAAATCTACACACTCATCATATCGCTACTGAAAGCCATATATAGGAGACAAGTTATAAAATAAGTGTTGACATTCATATGTAAATAGGAACCAGGGCGAGCCTGCGTCCTCGGGCGCCCACACGCTCCTTTGTTCGTCTCCAGTCAGATACACTCACCCAGAAACAATGAGGAGGGAGAGAGGTGGGGGGGGGGTCACACCAGGAGGGTCAGAAGACAGAGAAGAGGGTGAAAGGTCAGCAGCACATGAGTGTGTATGTGGTTCTAACTATTGTTTCCCACCAGTGTGTGTGCGTCTTATTTCCCAGTGCTGACATCACTCAGTTAGAGATCCCATTAGTGCTCTGTTAACCAAAATGCCAATAAAATTACCAACAATCAAAACTAAATTAAATAGTTATGCCCCAACTTAAATTTGTATACTGAGGGAATTATACACTCAGGAAACGGCGAGAGGATCACGGATTTGAAACTAAACGCAACATACAATAGCTTTCCTGTCGAATTCAATCGATGCGAAAGCGGGTCTAAGTGAGTGGGAGTTTTCTCACATGGTGTAAATGGCCACGTTACCGCACGATTATGAAAGTCATTTGGAGAGGCTCTAAACATCTCCGAGCAATTTAGAAAATACTCAAGGACACATGAGGTAATCGCCTCGGGGTGCCAACTGGCTTCAACATGACAGTTACGATTAAAAAGATTTCCACATACCGCACGTACGCACACACACACAGAAAATATACACTTCCTTCACATGTACACATATAGATTCATGCAAATAAACACACACATGCATGTGACACATAAATACACACAACTTCGAAGTTCTCTCACATCACAGATCTGACCTCCTCTGCACACACATACACACTCGAGCCGAGTCCTTGCACACACCCACACAGCCATTATAACCAGCATAAACAAGAATGACAAGTTGAGATTAATGAAGGGCCCAGCAGTGACAGACCAATTTAATTGTCAACCATGATGGCCACTGAACTCCACCAGTGTATTTATACAAGGTTACCGTAGTGCCTTAAAATGTTGCTAATTGATCATGACCAATAAGTAATTAGAAAAACTGATAGTGTGTCCTTCCTGCACACGTGTCAAAGGCACACACTGTCTCAGGGGCAGCGAGGAGGGGAGAGCGAGCCTGAGAGTAACGAGTGAGAGGAGAGAGATTTGAGATAATGTGTGACATTTTATTGCTGGAGTCACGTCAGCGGAGAGGTTTATACTGTGGCTGCACAGGCAGCAGATAACACAGTGGTGGCTAATTTGCTCCATTTTTTGTTTTGCTTTCAGTCAGTCTCATTTCTGTCTCTATGGAAGACAAGTAATGTGGCTTTATACTTATCTGAAAGTTGAATTTTTATATCAGTGTACAGTATGTGTAGGATTTGGAAATGAATGTCTACGAATAGCCTCAATGGCAAGCCTTGGGCAAGCTACTTGGAAGATGTAGTGAGCTAAACTACCAGTTACTCTACATCAAAATGAAGTTTCACTACATTGAAGCTACCACCAGAGAATTATAGCAAGCTAAGCTACGAGAAAATGGCAAAAGTAGCTCGCTAATTGCAGAGCTACTTTTATTTTTTAACTTTGTTAAATCAGCGTTATTTCAGTGATCAGAAAAACTGTCAGCCAAACAAACAGGCAGGCAAAAAATGTTCAGCTGAACTGTTTACTATAAAGTAACAGACTTAAATTAAAACTTTCCTCATTTTTTCTAAAGATTTTGTGATATTTGAACATGTCTTCCAATAAAATGACATCATCAGTCGGCCTATTGCTCTTTTCTCTTCCTGCTTAATGCATTTCTCTGTCTCGGCCTCTTTCAGTCGGCTCTCTGGCTCTGTCAGTAATCCAAAAACAGGATTCCAAAATATATTTTTCAGGCAATAAAATCATTATAAATAAAACACAGTACTAAAACATTAAAAGTAACAGACTTAAATGAAAACTTTTCCTTTTTGGGACATTAGAACATGAACACGTCCTGCAAATAACACGTGACATCAGTATGTTACTGTCTCTCTTCCTTCTTAATACTGTTCTTCGTCCCTCAGGTCTTTTCTCAGCCCTTTTTGTGGCTCTTGTTTCCACTGCAAATCCACTACATGTATACAGTCTATGGGCAAGACACGAGACAGACGCGTTAAGAAGTGCAATGCAGCCAATCAGAGGCAGAGTAGCGCGGGCCTTGCCAAGAAAAGCCAATAGCAAAAGCAGCCAGCAGAATAAACTGAAGGATTAGTATGTGATGTCATGTGGAAGTGCTTCACCTGTCTGCATGCCTTGGTGTGGCACTGGCGTCAGTCACATTACTCATCAGTTTTATTAAAGTGGTAAAGTGTGGTGTGTAGCATTAGCATACCCTTATGCTAGCATAATGCATGTCTATATCTGTGTATTAAGCCTCTGTTTATTATCTTTTTAAGCTGCACAAGTTCTTTTGGTCACTTTCACCTCTGGTAGTTGTAACTGGCACAGGGTGTGGTTTTGCATTATTTCACCTGTTCATTCACTGGTGTCAGACAGAGAGGGGGAGTTTGGGTCACACTTTATTCTGCTGAAGTAACGGCACATCATCTCGCTTTAATTATTTTTAGTTGCCAGTCTTTTGTTTAATAAACTACCATAACACGCATCTCTGGACTTCATTATGGATCTCTTTGAATGCATCACAGTTAGGAGCCTGACTTAGACGTTTTTTTATTGATAGTGGTCGCTACAATGCTGCTGCACAAAAAAAAAGGTTTTATAGTTGCATTATGTTTGTGGAGATACTGAAATTCCCTTTATGTTTTGCTTTGTTGTCTTTTAAAAGAGTAAAATCCGTGCCTTAATTTTGTAAAGCAGACTGATCTTACTCCCAGGGTGTCTAAACATACACAGCTTGGGCAGTGCCCCTTTGGATCTATATGAGAAGCACTGGACTTTCAGCTAAATCCAGTGTAAACCCATCCACGTCATTATTAGATGGTAAAAGCAACGGACAGAGTATTAAGACTGCAAAAGCCTGGTTAAGGCGGATGACTTCAACAAGCACAAGACTTTGACCCAAGAGACAGTGTTTGTGTCCCGTGTGAAACTAAAAGTCCAAGTTGAGTTATTTTGTCACGTCAGTTTTTAGTCACGAGTCGTTAGTCACGAGTCGACTTGAGTGACGTCAATTACAATCTCTTCCTAAGTGTAGTATTAGTTTTGTTGCCTAAACCTAACCAACGACCCCTTTTTAGTCACGTAAGTCAACTCGTGACTTACGCCCAACTCCTTCCATGTCACAATTCAACGACCCCTTCTGCATCAAGATACAACATAAAAGGCTGCTGGCCTTTTGGGCTTTTGTCCAAGCCCTAAAATATGATGAGTAGGGATGAGATCACGTTGTGTCAAGACACAAAATCATACAATAAAAAAGAACAAATATGCAGTATATACATCATAAGGTACTACAAATGGGGCCATAGTATGTGTACATGTGCTCACACAAGGACTAGCTAATAAAATGCAAATCTAGGTGCTAAACTTTACTTTCTCAGCAACAATCGCGGACTGACGGACGGCTGATAAAGGATTCTACAGGACTCTTTACATGGTTTATATTAACAAATCCCATCAAACTACAAAGTTTCACCTCATAAAATGAAGTTTTAAGGTCAAAGTACGACTAAAGGTTGCAATATCTTAAGTTTGAAGTTGCCAGGAAAACAATTCTGCTCACAGTTCCTTTTTCTCTTCAAATATTCAGCGTAGGTTCAGCTACTGCGCTGAGACCCCCCCCCCCCCCCCAAAAAAAAGTCTCCTTCATCTCTTACCTCTCACTTATTCTCCCTGCCAGCGCTGGTCTGATCCAGGCCCGGTTCCCAGGAGGTTTTTCTGGGTTATTCTAACCACTGAGAGCTGACAGTGGCCTTGGCTCCCTAACTTGACTTCACGTCCTCCGCTGGCAGCCCAAGGCCTGGCTCACTGGGAAGGAATGTGTGAGAGAAAGACAGTGTAAATAAATACTGTAGGGTCGAACAGTGACACCACAGCCAGAGGAGACCCCAGTGTTAGAAAGGGATTTTTCTTTTTAAAAAAGTGATCTTGGCAGCTGGAGAGCATATTGAAAACCATTTCAGCCACCTGTTTTATCTGTAAAACGTATATCACATATCATTTTATCTGATATGAATATCTGAAATAAAATCACTCTCCTTTTGTCACACACATTACGACACACACACCGCCTAGTCAAATAAGATCAATGGACAAATGTGAGGTAAAAGTAAAGTTAAATATACATCTGCACATGTGTGCATGACATTTACAGAAAATAATATCAAACACATGCTGGTAATCAGAGTCTGCCCTCCGTCAAACTGATTTGTCAAACTAAGAGTCAGTTTTCTGATTGATATGTTACACGAACAGACAGTCACATTCGGGTCTTATCCAGCACACTTTTTATGGGAACTAAGAAGTCACAGGCATTAAAATCAGGAATAAATAAGGAGATTGTTTGTGCCTTTGTTTTTTTCATTTCCAACGCATCTCAAGAACTGTGACGGTTAAACAAATTGGACTGTTAACAAAGTGATGGCCTGGTTTGAGACGTCATTTCGACATGCCACAACACAACAAGCTGTTGGAGATGGAGATGTGCAGACAGACACCATCAGAACACCTGTTTTCAAATGATATGCTTAGCATTACTTCCAGGTTTCTACTTTACTGCATATACATATAGAACGAATAATTGGCAAAGCAATTGTATTTTTGTTTCTCGTGTCCTCTCTCGATCACTGTGTCTTTACCTCTGTAAGGACGGCTGCATCAATGTAGACATATCATCAAAAAAACTAGCAACAAGCAGTGCCCTCCTGCAGCCTGGATGAATGCCTTAGTGACATTCAGAAGCGCACGCACACTAAGGCGCATAATATAAACAGTTTGCAAAATGGTTCAAATTCACCAAAAACAATAAAAAGAAAGGAAACACTCGCTGCCAAAAAGGAGTCCAGTATAATCACCACCATACTTAGTAACCCAGTGTGAGCTGACACAAGTAAACATCACAAGTGAAACAGAATAATCTCGGTACTATGTCATTATATGAGGAAATTATGACAAAACTCCCAGCGGTTCCACAATGAAATGAGTATGTAGGCCAATAGAGCCAATCAAAATGTAAATTAAGAGGTAATAAATGACACTGTGAGCAGGAGATATGAGAAGAAACAGGATTTCTTAAGGATATTTCTGTTCTAATTTTCACCTAGGAATAAAATGCTTTGGCAATGTTTTTAGTTTCCTTGTTGCACCATTGTCCTCAGTCTTTTAGAGGGTCAAGAAGGGCAAAATGTGTTTCAATAACAGCATGATTCACCGCTTAGAAACAGTATAATACAGGCATTGTGTGATCTGGGACAGCAAGATCTTACAATATTGAGTTAGATACGGTTGCACTGAAATGTCTTTCAATCTTTATTTCTCTATCTTTAAACAGGGTGTTTCTGTTAAGTGCTCATTCATTGCAGCAGCACTACTCAGTCACAGGGTATGAGTGGTGTGTAAAAGCTTCAACTGTATGAGACCTAAATCAGGATATGGATACTTGAACTGGACGTGACAGTTTGCCAGCCCCTTTATGCCCATATTAGGTCATAAATGATGCAGCAGCCATGTGCGTGCGGTTCGATGGGAATTCATTCACAAAGCCCCCCCTCCCTCTCTCTGACTGTTTATAATTTAAATGACAACTTTCAGTGTAAATCATATGTCACACTCTGCATGCAGCGTGATCTCTGTGACACACTTTAAATGTCACGGCCAACTGCAGTGTTTTGTTTGGATTCGACACATATCAGCACTCGGTGAAGTTGCCGCTGAGTTTATATTGAGAAAAGAGAGAAGGTGTTAGAGCTGGGATGTGTGCGTGTGAGTAGATTACAACAGATGAGTAAAAAAGATACCCAGGTATTATTGTAGCACCTTTTGGGGGCATTAAAAAAGAAATAGTGTCAAATATGAGAGAAGCAGACATTCAGGTGTTGAATTTAAGCATCCTCAGAGCTGAATAACATGATTTGAGCCAAAAAACTGCACACAGATACATCATGAAGTGTGCTGATACTAAAGAGCTTTGTTCTTTTAACTACTGTCCAGCCCCATCAGCAGAAGAACATGTTGGCATTTTACATGTCTGCAAACCACGGATATGTTATACGTTTCATATGAATCGTATCATTGTTTCCAAAGAGACGCAGCCCTGATTACATGAGCCGACTTTTTCAACAGGGGGTGGAGGGGATGGAGGATTGCATAACTCCTACGCAAGACAGCTGTCAAGCACTGACTGTAAAAATAATGGACATAGCTACCGTGATGGTTTGTGGACTCCTGTTTGAAGCCTCCATCTCTGTGATTTGGAGCCAGAAGTGACCATATTTGGACGAGAGGCTGGATCTGATGGAGAAGCCGAAGACAGCTTGTCACTCAGAGTGGCCCATCCTTAATTATTCATAGCCTAAAGCATAAATAAAATACAAATGGGTGAGTTATATAAAAATTCACCCCCTGTACAGTTGTCATGAAGGGGGGTAATAGCTATAGTGACCAAAACCGTTTTGTGTACCAGGCTGTGAACATGTTTATTGCTGCTGTAACGTTGGGAATTTTAACATGGGGGTCCTCTTGAGTCATTCTCAAGTGGACATTCAAAGAACTAAAGTTTTTGGCATGTCTATGTCAGCTTCATTTTTCAGCCCTGAAGGTTGCCACTTGCTGCAAAGCTGCACATCACTTCAGACCATTGTCTGAGACCAACAAACAACAAAACCAGTTGTTTATTCATGTGACATCGCGGCTTTTCCAGCTGTGATTGTGCCACCAAACCTGGATGTTTTTAGGACCAAACCACAGCATTTCCAGTGGTATTTTAAGCCAAAACATGACCTTATCCTGGCCATAACCAAGGGGTTTTGTGCCTAAACATAACCACATGTTAACCAAGTGTTGTTGAAACATAAAGTTCCAACATAACCACTATATAATAACGTACAACTGTGACATAGCAATGGTTTGCAGAAACGTACAAGACAATATCTATTCTGGCAATTGGGTTGCACTGTCTGAAGCAAAGACACTCCAGTTTTCCTCTTTTTTTAAACAGTTATCAAAAACCTTAAAAACTTCTGAGTTCACTTTGTTTACAAAATCTGTTCTTCTATTTTTAAACAGCGAGGCAAAATAAAACTTTTCTACTACACAGTAGCTCACATCCAAAAACACACTAAAGGTGTGATTGCACCTTCAGATGTTATGAATGTTGATTCATTAAAGTGGTGACACATTCAATTCTAAGCAGCAGATAAACATCACCTCCATATATCACTCTGTAAACATCTTTGACAATAGGAGTCGTGACATCACTGATGTAGCAGCAGCAAGTGCACAACGCTTTCATCTGCATGCATCGCTAAAAACAAGTGCTCAAGAGTGGCTTGTGACCCTCCCCATTTTCCCAAGTTTCCTTGGGGCCTGCTGTTAGCGTAAAGGCTAATGACATCCGGGGGGCTGGGTGTGTGTACGCCTGTTGGTACGGGTGTGCATGGGGGGGGTAAAAGGTGTTCACCCTACTTGCTGAGTTGATACGAACCTCTGCAGACACCTAGGCTGAGGAGGGAGGGTGTGACCTCACCCCTGACATAGGAGTTGGCACCTGTCACACACATTAACACTCGCAGACGCAAACACACAGAGACTTGCATGTATAAATGAGAACTGTAGGAAGGCACCATCCAAAACGCTTACATCTACGCACTTGCACAAACACACAAACACACTCCGTCTGCCACCTCCAGCTCTCCTGTCGGCAGCCGGCTGGCGAGCACAGTGGGCAGCGTCAGATAAGAGGATATACACAGGCCATGTTTCACGGTAAGGTGTGTAACAACAGAGGAAATCAGGGAGCTGATTAAAGTCTCGCCAGGTAAATAAAACATTAGGACATCCATTATGAGAGACCCAGGTAATTAGTGCATGTCTTAGGTTTAAGTAGAGGAATGTAAAGTAACAAGAGCCACAAAGGAATTCTTCAAAGACTGAAGGAAAGTGTAAGTAATGGAGAGTGATGCTAAATTGCAAAATGACAAAAAAGCTAAATTAAGAATCATCAGTCAAACCTCTGCACGTCGCAATCATCCAAAGTAAACGCGTTGGAAAATATTGAACTTTACAAATCATTCATCAAGACGAGAAACATTAGTATGCATCTCAGGTTCGCACAACTGAATGAGACTTTAACAGCAAAAATCGTCCATAGAGCATATCTAGACTGTCAGAAGCTGCCCAGAATCACATCTTTAATGACATAGCAACGTTTGGTACTGAGGACACATCTTAATACGTTCTTAGAAATAATCTGTTTCACATTGTTGCTCGTTGCTATTAGTGTTTCCTTCCTATATTGCCAACACAAATTGGTTGTATCACCAGCTTCATACAGCCGAGCAAAAGTAACAGAGACAGAGAGGTGAAAAGTGAAAAAAGATAGATGAGCCAAAACCAATTCACTCTCTGTAGCTCTCTTGATGATCCAAAATAAGCACTTGACCAAAGCTAACATCATAGACTGGAGCTATATTTATGGTGCAGATAAAATATTTATATAGTGAGTCATAAAGTCTGGTCCTGGAAAACAGCTGCAGGGGTATTAGACACTGCAAGATTTTGGCAATTAAAATACTTCTTTTCTCTCGCAGGGTATGCTATTACACATGGTTTAATATTTAGACGTACAGTATGAAAAAACAATGTCATGCAACATCTACACTATCATCTCCTCAACTGACTTCAGTGTCCTTTATTTTGTCATATTATTTTTTGCCGTTCTCCTCCTAACATATAATTCGACTTGGGGAGAGTAGTACATACTGTAAATGAATATGGAAGGGTCCTTAACAAAGTGATGGGTGAACAAAATGTTATTTCATATTGTGAGCTGTTTCTAATGAATGTAACAACATTAAAAAGTCATTTTTTTTTCCTGGGAGTAATTTGATCTCATATGAGGAGAACTTGTCGGATAAATTCACTTGAGCCAGACTTTGGGGGGTTTGGAAGAGCAGTTTAAGCTAGAAGAGGTATGAGGAACCCATCATTTAACACGGCTCCTTTATCATCCAACATTTAAATCCCACTATGGAAACTTCAAAAAGCATAAACCAAGATGAAACTGAAATATCATATTTTAACAACCAACTCTGTGTCCCAGTTGGAAAGCATATTGTAAAAAGTGCTATGTCAGCATCTGAGGAAGCACCTGTGATTACTGATTTTGGTGGAAACACCAATTAATTCTTAGCTGAGGCCGAACCAATAAAAAAATGTTGGCATCATAGGTTTCTGCAAATCAGAAATGTTACACGTGAACATTATTATGTAGCCGATATGTTGAAAGTTTATATTTCAACAATGCTTTGTTCAGATTTTTGCACAAAAACCAGTTGGTCATGGTGAAGGCAAGATCATGTTTTGGGCGCACAATCCCAGCAGGAAAAGCAGCCAATGGAAACACAGCAATGACTCACTAAAACACAACTGGTGTCTGCAGCTTGGCAAGTGTCTCACCGACGGAGGGTGATGCCATCCACCATCTCATCCAACTGCCGATGACAATGTCAGCTATATATTCAGCTATAAATGACTCACTCACAAAGGTATTTATCATGTAAAACTGAAAAAAAGATATCAAAATAAATATGAGTTAGGGCGGGGCAATATGAAGATTACATCGTTACTGAGATATGAGACTATATACTGTCTTACATTTTGGATATCGAAGTATCGTGATGTGGCATTAATGGTGTTTTCCCCTCATTTTAAAGGCTGTAGTGATGTAAATGTATCAACTTACCAGACATTTCTATTTGTTCTAACCCTTGACTTAACCCACTTATTTGTTATATTCACATTATTGATGATTATTGATCAAAAATCTCATTATGTTAATATTCACCTGGTCAGAAATATTGTTATGTTCCATTTGGTCTCCCAGTCCTGGCATTGATGATTTAAAAATACCTAGATATATATTGTGTATTGAGATATAGCCTACAAATAATTTTCAGGACATATCGCCCAGCCCTAGTTAAACAAACATTCTTGCCTTCTCTTCCAGGCTTTAGCCACAAAATTGGCAAACTTAAACACACCAACATTAACCACCCAGTCTAGCTTTTGATCATTTGAGCATCAGAAAATGTCGGAATTTAAACGAGCCATTTCACAGAATATAAACTCTCTTAAGTCATCAGTACATTTACATGCAGCTTGAGAAAATCGAATTATTGGCTTAGTCTGACTGAAATTGGACTATCTGTAGCTCGACTAACACACCTAGATAATTCAATTGAAAGTCGAGCTATTGCTGCATGTATCCACTTAGTCCAACTGGAGTCATACTCGGCATTCTGCACATGCACCACTTTTTCTTTCACTGGCTTTCACTCGGAAGAAGAAGGAGATGACGCAGCAGCAGTGCAGTAAGTCCCGGAAAAACAAATAAACAAACACCATGGCGGCCGCGAAGCAGACGACGCACTTCTGGACGGACGAGGAAACTACATCCATCTCCGCCATCTTCATTCGTCGTTAGCTTCCTCTTCGGGTCAACCGGAACTAGTTCAATACCCGCTATATTAAACAGGACACAGGGCCGCCTATCGAGGCGGAGTCGGACGTACTTGGTCAGAAATTCGATTTTCTCTTTTGCATGTATACTCAGACAAGACGAGAAGTCCGACTTGACTGATGAGCCAAGCTATGAGCTTAGCTTGACTACTGTGTGCATGTAAACGCACTGAGTGCAATATAAAAAAAGATGGGACTCACTTTCCCCTTCACCCAAATCACAACGCTCGAAAATACTATTTTAATCCTGAATATTGTTAAATCTCCTGATGTCAAAGGAAAACCAGCTCTCAGCTGTGCAACTAAAGATCGTTGGCTTCTAGATAAACAGGATGTTACATATGGTTCAAGGCCAAACTTATGTATTTTGTCATTTTAGAAACATTGACATGATACGCATAAAACTTGCAAACATATTTGTGTTTGCAGAAATGTACAATGCCAACACTGTCTTCTGGCGACTGGGCTGCTGAAGCACCCACCCAACAGGAAGTTGATTCTGAGATGCACAGATCAAACTCCTTAAAACCATTTATCAGACTGGCTAAAACAGAACATGAAAAATCTCTTGTCAGGAAATCTTTGTCTCCCCTGGTTCACTAAAACGGCACAACAGCCCTGCTTTAAAACTCGATCTTTAGTGAATAATGAATCGCGGCACTATCAAATACAGAGAGGAGGATCAACCTCGGAATCCCAGACTAAACATTGGCCTAGATGCAGGGATGAGTTATGTCTATTCCTGTCTATGGTTTCTTGATTTTGAATGAAAAGCAGCTAATTAGAGATAAATAAATGATGCCAGGCTATCGGTGGCTGTAGGGCCGGTGTTTGGTGTCGGATAGTAGATCTAAGACACGGCAAGGTCCAGATTAAAGTTAATAATGGAAAACTCACTGGTTGGAGTGCTCATAGTACACACAGCAGACATCCACCTACATTGCTGATATGTCTGGTCTTTGTTCATGCTCTGCTAACATGACAATGTTTCATGAATCTAATCATACTGTTTGAGAGTTTGCTGATATACTGTGCATTCACTACATGGCCAAAAGTATGTCGACACCCCATTGTGGCTGGACACCTTAATGCTACAGTCTGCATCCAACTTTGTGGCAACATTTTCGGGAAAGCCCTTTCTGGTTTCAACATATTCATGCCACTGTACACAATGAGAAAGCCCTCTTATTTTGGCGTGGAAGAACCTGAGTCCTGACCTCAACACCACACGACACCTTTGGGATGAACTGGAACACCAACAGCGAGCCAGGCCTTATCACCCAACATCAGTGGCCGTCCTCGCTAACGCTTGTGTGTCTAAATGGGAGCAAATCCCTTCTGCCAGGTTCCAAAATGGTGTGTCCAAAAACATTTAGCCATGAGACAGTGTATAAAAGCTGCCATGGGTAAAATTATCATTACTATCATCATTTTAAATATTGTGTTAGATAAAAAAAAAGCAAAGCAAAGCATAAAAATCTTAATTTATTTACATTACTTATTCCTTTTAAAGTGACAGGCTTATGAGGTCTGTGTTAAAAGCATCTTTGAAGGACATCTCTGCCTTGTATATCTAGTTTTCTGTCGCAATGCTTCACAGACAGACCTCATTTAACTTCTGCTTTCAAATGCAGCACAAAACGAGACAAAATACCACCAAGATCCAGAGGGGCATTATGGAAATGGAGGAAGATTCAGGTCATGTTTGATATTATGCACAATATGTGCAGAGGGACAGGGGACAAAAAAGAGCATTAATGCAACTACTAAGAGACTCTTTCCCCAGTCTTATTCATTAAACATAGAAAGTTCTCACACTCGCAGTGAATTCCCCCCTTGAGATGAAATTCTAATGTGATATTAAGGGAACTGGGACAATGGCAGCTTATTACCATGAAGCCGAGGCAGGCGGGCGGCCATGTCCCCCGTATGTAAACACTAACAGAGCAGAAGACATTACAAGATGTAAGCTCTGACGTTGTCTCACAGCGAGCGCTGAGAGCACAGCTCTCAAGAGTGTGGCAATTTTTTCCGGATCTGTATTCACACAGCTTGTAAGTTTGTTTGTACGAGTGGAGGCTGAAATTGCAGCTTTAGTCTTGAGCGAGGATCGACTCTCAAGAAGCACTCACGCTACATTAAGCAGAGACAGAGAGGTGAGGGCATCCAGCTGGTTACACAGTTCACCTCACCTAACACTGTGTGCCTATAAATGTAAATTATATGCAACATATTTTTGTTTTAATGCAGGTATGAAGCTGTTCAACCAGCAAACACAGCAGCAAAGTTATATTTCTCAGTTAGGTGTAGTGGAAATTACTCTGTGTGTTTATGCGTGGATATATACTTACACAGAGCAGTGTGAGCGGCTGTTGCGATTTCTCAACCTCTTGTCACTTTTGGAGTGAAAGGTTTATCACCTTGGAAACACATCCACAAGCAACATGTCTCCAGCTTTTACTATCTCCCAACTCTGCAAAAAAAAAAAAAAAAAAAAAAAAAAGCTAATTAGATGAAGACAAACACCTGCTGTTTGTTAGTTCAAAACAGCATACAAATCTCACCAAGTACCACTGTTGTCAAGCCTTTTCAGGGCGGGTTTAACTTAATTAACCAAACATCTGTTGTTATCATGGTATTTCATGGGAAGAGCAGTGCAGTGCAAAGAGACTTTAGCCAAACTATGCAGAATCTTCATTCAGTTGCACGTAAAACTTAAAGCTGCACTGATCAATATTTATATCAACAACAGATCAAATGATTAAAGGTTCGGTGTGTAAGATTTAGGGGCATTTAGTTGTATCTAGTGGTGAGGACTGCAGACAGCAACCAGCTGAAACTTCTTCTGGTTAGAATTCCTTCACTGTTAATTGTTCCAGAGGTTTTTAACGAGAGCTAAATAATCCGCAGAGGTCTTCCTCTCCAAAACAAACAAACCCGGAGATTTAACACGGATAAAACACTGAATAAAGCAGTTTGATGTTACAAATCAGTGTTTCTCTGCCTCTGCTTGGCATGTCAGAGCAGCCCACCAGCCAGCTAATCTCTGCTCACCTTTTTATTCTAACTTAAGATCCAGATGTTCAGGAGGTTTTCATCAAGCACTGAATTCTCCGCGGAGGTCTCTAACTCTGCAAAACAAACAGACATGGTGATTTATACCATTTAAAACACTGAATAGTAGCAGTTTCACTTATAAAAGGTTGGTGTTCTTCTGACGCTCTTGACGTAAAAGGGCTGCTAACTATGATGACTGACGCGAAATACAAAAATGTGAATGGCCCTATCCAGAGCCAGTTTTTGGTTTGTTTCAGGCGACATGGGGGTGCAACATGGTGATCTCTGTAGACGACGACCTGCTCCGTATTTAGATATAAACAGCTCATTCTAAGATGACAAAAACACAATAGGTGTCATTCATGAAACGTTAGCAAAACGAATTTGTGCGTAAACTGTTCACAGAAGGAAATTTACGTATATTCTGGTATTCATCAATATGTGCTCCTCCTCTGCCTTCTTTACACTCTGCAGCCCCAAACTGCATGCCATTTGTATTTAATTTAGTTATCAGAGATGCAATGTGGGAGACCTAAACATTACTTCAAATTGAGTTCTGGTTGAATAAGACCTGTGGACGTGGGAGAGTAATTCAGCATCTGTCTCTGGTCACACAGGGCAGCTGGTGAACCCAAATCTGGCAGGAAGTTGGAGGGAAGCTAATCATGGGCGGGGTGTATGCTTATTGCTGACTAGCAGGAGCACACTGTGAATTTACGACTTATTGACATTCATGAACATACACACGTGCCTACGATCAAATCCAAGTTTTCCGCACCGTTCATGAATCCGGAGCAGGATTTAGTACTGAGGTCTGTGCATATTTACTCATAGATTTACTAACATTTCATGAATGAGACCCAATGATTTTTGTTTTTTAGGTGATAGTACACTAAAGAAAACATACTTATTATGTTCTATTCCATTTCTGCCAATATATCCCCCTAAATCCAAACATTTAACTTTTAAGTGTGATGTGAAATTTGTCACTCGTAGTGAGAAATGTTTCCAGATGTAGCAGGCAGCTGATAGAGCCACTGACTGTACGCTACCTGTCTAGCACCAAACCAAGTCACACAAACTAAGCGACAAGCTGGTGACATAGTGGAGCGTTTAACTCCTATTAGGGTGCATAGAGGCCAAAAGACACCTAAAGAAACGGTGAATATTTGACTTACATTTGACTGATAGTGACAAAACTGTAAATGAATGCAATGTGTGTTCACCAACTTTATGAGGTGACAATACACCCATGTGATAAAAAAGCAGGGTTAAATCAACATGTAAAAAAGATGAGAAGTTAGGTTTGTCTTATTTCCACACAAAAATAATAGTGACTTAAAAATTGTTCATGTTTTTGACTTTCTGCCACACTATTAGGTCAGATTGTCCGTTGCATTGTCAGCACAGGAACCTCAACTTGCTGTCTAACATTACTTTGTCATACAGACAAAGCTGTGTTTCTACTTTTTCTGTTTAGGTTGAACAGTTAACTGATATCCATGTCTGAGAGTTGTCAGAGAGTTTCTCTGTTTTTCCCACCTCACATGTCTTAAATTAAACCTTGGAAAAACTTCAACAGCAGTAACACCATGTGACAGACACACTCCATATCTAATTGCACATTTATTCCTTTTGGTGTTGCGGTAATTTATCTCAGCAGAGCCAAACTTCACCTCTCCAAACATGCTGTAGACAAAACACTGACCCAGATACAGATACAGGGACCGACCTCACCTTCCCTCCTGGTTCTGTGTCTACTAGTCAGCATGTTGGAGGCTGGTAGTGGAATCAATGACCATCTCTAAGTGTGATACTGGCAGCCAAATGTCAGCCTGCTCTACTGCAAACCCTTCTTCCACTGCTTAATTTATTGCGTTTAGATTAAATCCGGTGAAATTCAATATTTTAATTGAATGTTTAGAGCCTGAGTGTTCAGTGATAAATTTCCATTGGCGCCCTGCGCTCCACTATCATGTTTCTCAGCCTAATTACATTTGCATAAATGATGTTCGTCATTATTATCACGGGCTGGGTAGGCACTAGAGGGGTGAAAGAAGGAGCTGTGCAGTGTGAAGGGGCAAGGGCGTGCTGTAAGGACACTGGCAACTATGATTTTTTTTTTCCTGTGATGACCCACAAAAGTGCCGAGGATACATGTCTCTCCAGTGTGGAGAGAGTGAGAGTGGTAGGTTTCCATCCAAATGAGGTTTCCAAGAAGCAAGCATCGGCAATATCAAGTCTCAGTCCCTGAACAACCGCTGACGTGAATGACTAAACGGCAACAGTTCACCTCAGACAGAACAAAGCCTGATGAGGCAAACCATCAGTCTGTGACCTACTGTCTGGGATCAATGAAAAATTAATTTATCTCATCTTGATAATGTCAGGCAAACCTAATGTAAAGACTGTACAGTTTATTATGAGTTGACCTTTACCTGTTGTTCATTTATCATTGTTACACACAGCAGAGCTCGAGAAATGCTACACATTACCATTTGACAGTAGAACAAAGTTGCAAAAGTTAAATCTGCATTATCAATATTTTTGATACCGACTCTTGATGTGAAAGGCGTGCTCACACAGTGCCGAATCACCACCGAGCTGCAGCTGTGCAGCTCTTTAATCCTCTTTCAGCTCTATTTTAGTTTTACAGCCTCCAGACTCACTGTGTAGTCGAGTCTCATCAAGCTCTTACCACCAAAAAAAATTCTTATAAACATACTGTGCACACTTTTTACACAGCATCAAAGGCAGACATAGGCTATGTCCGAAATCATTCACTCATTCACAACTTCCTACTCACTGTAGAGGGAGTTTATGTAGAGGACTATACAGTGAGTTCTCCTGCAACTTGAAAAATACCTTCAGACACTACTCAGGTCATTTTAGGCTCGTTCGAGATGAGCCAGGCCTGTGCAGATTTTATCACAAGCATCACCACACAATGCATGCCAGTTAGTCTTGTGTCCCACTTCATCACAATTTGCTCTGATGTCATACAAAAGTGGACAAGGTGGTCACAGTTTTTAGAGCACAGCGCTGCAGTTGCTCTCCACTGACTGCAAGACCCAGGGCATGATGGGAAATGCCTGGCTCTCCCCTGATCTAACAGCTGACTGGTTTAGATGTTGACTCAATAATATGATGTGTTAGATAAACTTTTCATTTTTTGTTTAATTTCTGAAATTTATATGTAATTTGTCTGATTTGAAGGTTTATTCTGTTAACAGGATACATGTTGTGTTACTGGTGGTGAAGTTTAGTTGTCAGACACTAAATACATTCATTATAAACTACACATAGTGTATTGTATATTAACATTAGACTATTTTAATCATTTAAGTATTTACCATTACAAAGACTTGTTGTCAGTGTGATGTAAGGATTCTTGAAATAACATCCGTGCAGATGTGAACGCCTGACTATATCTGATGTTAAATAAAAGCTGTTGTCTTGTCAGACACAATTTCTTTAGCCTGTGTAGTTGAGGGGACAGGTCTGCTCTGCAGCAGCAAACTGATATGATGCTAATTTATGTGAGAATTCATGTAAAATTGAGGTTGGACCATAAATTACAGATCGCCTGGAAAGCATTTTAATAAATCAGTCTATCATCATTAAACCAACTGGAGACTGAGAACAAACTGATATATGGGTCTGATAATATTTATAATAAATCGACATCATATCAGACAGGATGTGAATGTTTCTGTGACTTCCTGTACGGACTGAAGGCTGGACTTGACCCCTGCTGCAGCCGCTTATTTTCTTAGCACTGTTGTCATTGCTGTCACACAACCAAAACATGTCATATGGCTAGTGAACAACCCATAACAAAAACTGACATTGACACACATTTGTGATAAATACATGAAAATATCCCGAGCGCATTTCACCCCTAATTAATAAATAACATTAACTTACAAAGTACTGTGTGACTGTTTGTGTTGTGTGATGCATTGCTGTATTTACATTCAAGGTATTACTAACATTACACAGGCAGAGAGACAAGAAGATAGACAGCTGCGTGGCTGCAAAACCTGTCCTAATTAATGCTATTAATTTAATGTGTAATGTTATACATTCCACCATTACGGCACAAATCGGAGCTAGCTAGCTGCGTCATAGCTTGCTAACATTAGCTAGCATTATTAGCCCTACTCTTTACAGTAATTTTGTGCACTACAGAGGCTCAATTGCCGATTTATTTTTATCTCTTCGGGGCCGACGACTATACATTGGATTGACTTGAATTTATTATATGGCAAAAACTGGTAAAACAAGCTTATACATGTTGTTAAAAGTTAAATATGTACAACAGTTCGTTGTGCCGCTGCTCTTTTTTCCGTCCATTACTTAAGCGCAATGCATAGTGGGATATATTGCTTAGCGAGTGACCGTTGGTTGCGGTTGTCTATGGCGGTTATACACTACTTCTCACGGTGCATTGTGGGATACTGAGTCCACTATAAATTGGACAGTACAACAAAATGTCGACTCACTGTATAGTGGACGATCTAAGTGATTTCGGACACAGCCGTTGTTAGCAGCCGTTAGCAGCTAGCTAACAGTCAAGCAATTAGCAACTTACGAGCCATATATTTTCCCAAGAGTTGGTTGAGACACAAACAGGGCTAAAAAGTGAATAAATTGTGGACTTACATTTGTCAGTTGAGCAGAAACGCGACTCAAAATTAATGCTAATGTTCCTCAATGTTTGCTAACACCTGACTGCAGGTGGCAACGGAAGTGAAGAGAAGCAGCAAGAACACCGCCCACACCTGCCCCTTATAAAAACTTCCAAAAAATTGAAGTGGTCTCAACCACTAGCGGGGGAGCTCACAATAGACATACATTAAAACCTGTCAAAATATGTATTTAGAAAGATGTGTTTAAATACAATTTACATCACAGATGCTTATGCAGTTACAGAACCAAGCATCCATGTGGCTACTAACTCCAGGAAAACATGTTTATTAAAAGACACACACATATACTCACCCCCCTCTTCAAACATGGTGCATCCAGAAGGTACAAACAGACACAGATGCAAACCATTGACCTATCTGTAACAAACTGGCTCAGGAAATACCAAGGTTATACTTAAGACAAGAATATTTTATTAAAGTTATCTGAAATGAACAATAATGTGTGTCACAACGATAAAAGCATTGCATGGAGGTGTTGAAGGTGCAGACCAAAGGGAAAGTGATTTCACAGTGGGTGTCGGCCGTGGGAGGGGAGAGACAGAGTGAACACGAGGCAGCTCTTGTAGCCAAAGGGCCCAGGTGTGCCTAATCAGCTGACGACCCTCCCATGTCAGCCAATTAACCGCTGAGGTCTGACAGGAGAGCCTGCAAAACAGTGGCCACACTGACTTCCCATGATTGCCACAAACTGCAGATGGATGAATCCTCCTATGTTGCACACAGACAGAAATGGCAGGAAATACAACACTGTGATATGGAGAAGAATTTTTACCACACATAGTTAGTGAAAACAACTTTATAAGCTGTTGATTTGTGTATCTGTCTGCTTAACAATGCAAAACGTGATTAACATATCTTTAAATTAAGCGCAAACAAAGTACAGTAAAGACAGAAAGACAAAGAGGGTACAAATATTTGCTTTCATGCAACACAAAACCTATGTCAAGACAGAAGGGACAATTGTGAGGATGATATATATACCAGAGCACCCTCTCCCTCCATTAGCCCTCACTGGGTCTCTGTCAGACTTATAACTGATGGCAGTGGGTAAGTTGATCCCTGGTAACAGTAACACCACTTGTGGTCATATGTACACAGTGCTTCAGAGCTCTAAAGTGGGTGTCAACCACCGATGCAGGCAGGGAGTGGGAACAATATGTTCCTAAGGCCGAGAGCGGGACGGGAAGAGATGAGCAGAGAGATGAGAGATGTGGGTGTTGGCAGAGGGTGGCAGCTGTTCCAACTTTTAAACAGACTGAGGTTACTTGAGGTTTTAAACATATGGGTGACTGGTTGTCCACAGCAGGCCTGAAGTAGGGCTCAGGCTGACTCATTCATATTTTAATAGATCACTGGAATCTATTCTTCCCCACTACTTCTAATCTATCTCGACGACCTCATCTCCTAAAATTTTCTTAAATTGTTTTCTTTGTTTTAAAATATTATCCAGAAACAAAAGACTTTCACATCATGAAAAGAACTAACGTAGTTGTGGTTGGGTCACACTGTAGTGGATGAGGCTGGCAGAGAACCGAAGAAAACAAGCGACCAGCGAAGTTGAACCAATAAAAAGCCAGATATTTTTCCCAAGAGATTGCAGACCAAATCCAGAAATTACTTTTATGTACTACTAATTTGCAACAACAAATACAATTTGAAACAAACTTGTTGGTACTGGATGCATCTGCAAAACATTCACTCACAATGTGTTTCATTTGTTTTCTCTACAATATCCGCTCATAGCTTTTAAAGCATAATTAAACTTTTTTTATGGTTGTGTTTATGCACTCACAGAGCTTGGTTAAGGTTGGGGAAAGATTGTGGTCATGGTTAAATGTTCAAAAAGTCAACAGCAACATGAAGCACGAGATATGACACACAACCTTTCCTTAACCTTAACCAAAGTGCTTTTGTTTGCTAAACCATAACCATGCACCACTCAGGATACAAACCATCATCTGCATTGTGAAAGTACTGTGCTTTGGGAAAAAAAAACATTGTTAGTTAATAGAATCCAGATAGAAATGGAATATTTACTCTCAAACGTAACTGGTAAAATAAATTAGTAGTATTCAAACTCAATTTCTAGGCCACAGAGTTGATCAAACCAGAAATAAAAATTGTGAATATTGGATTTATATTGTCAGAAGATGACAAAGACAACTCCAATTCAAACAATCCTGTATCTCGTGAATGTGTAAATACAGTAAACTGTTTGCTAACAAATTAGCCTAAAGCATAACTTGACATTATCAAAGCTATGTCTGCACGGTTTGGTGTCTCCACACGCGAGACAGATCAGGGCTAAGGTGAAGAAGTATCTTTTTCTTACCTGGTTATGAGGCTGGTTGATATGGCCTATAAATAATATCACAAAACTTTAAGGCTATATGGCGTTACACAATGTGCACCTTGATATTTTGCAATCTCCTTTAAACCACTGTAGACTCATAAAATACTAAACTATTAAATAAACTACAGTTGCAAGAAAGTTAAATAATGTACTGTTACAATAAAGTTTAGTTAAGTACTGTTATAATAAAGTTAAATTAATTACCGTTATAAATAAAGTTAAGTAAAGAACTGTTACAATAAAGTTAAAGTACAGCTATAAATAAAGTTAGATAAAGTACTGTGATAATAACATTAAATGAAGTACTGTTATTTATTTATTTATTTATTTGGATCTCCATTAGTCACTACCAAGGTAGCAACTACTCACCTGGGGTCCATACAAGCAAACATTACATCATAGAGTAAAACAAACATATCATTAAAAAATCAAGGCAAAAAGGAACAAAATACAACCAAAAAACAAGAAAACTGCAAAACAAAAATTAAAAAACAAAAACAAACAGACAAAACCAATAGATTAACCACAACATAGTCAGATTGTCACAAAATAATAATAATATATTGCATATAATATATAATAATAATGATAATAATAAGGATTGTACAGCTCAGAGGTAATTGCAGTACTACTAAAAACAGCATATACAGTGACTGAGAGAATTGAAGACCGGGAGAGTTTCACATTAAGGTTCATACAGTCTGGTATTATGGAACAAACAAAGTTTGTACTGTAATCATTAAAGTTCAATAAAGTACTGTGATAATGAAGTTAAATAAAGCACTGTGATAATAAAGTTAAATAAAGTACTGTGATAAATAAAGTTAAAGTATTGTTAAAATGAAATAAATCAAAACAGAACCACTGGTGCTTTTATTTTGAAGCACCAGGCTTGTCTCCGGCTGTGCTTTGCTGTGAACTGTTAGCAGATAGCAGAAAGCAAAGACTGTCCATAACAAAAGGTAAGATATGCTATACACTTCCGATCTCCTATGCAGGAGTGGCTGTCTCTCCCCTGCATACACCCAACCTTGTTTGGAAGTGTTGTCAATGTCATGTAGATGGATGAAATCAGATTCAAAACAATACAACACTATATACAGTACAAATTTAATGTGTGTTCCTTATTTTGTCGCTCTTTTATTTCAGTGTTGGAATATTCAAAAGGTTTGGAGCCTGTGAAAAATGGGTCCAATATTTACTTAAGTGACTCTGGGGTTAAAATAACTGGTCACAGTCTGTACTCACGTTCACTTTTCCCATTGGAATGAATGTACTCAGGGCCGCCGCAAGTCTCCTAAAGGGGCGGGACAGTGGCAAAACCAACATGACACAGATACAAGAAATGAATCGAAAGTGAGCTGTCTTGGTTCATCAGCAGTCTCTGCAGAAAGTTAAACTGTTAACACAGTGCTATTAGTGAGTATGAGACAAACAACACTCCAGTTCACATATTAATAATATTTGCAATAATGCTGTGAGTCTTTTTTTCCCTTTTTGTGTCTGTGAGATGGAGAGGGTCGTAGGAGAAAGCCAGAGATGCCAAAGCGAGTCTCATGCAGGCTGCTTTAAAAATGACTTGACAATTTATACTTGATGTTCGTGATATAGAAGGTGGAACAAGCCACGATATATTGAGTATAGCTGATGTATCGCCCACCTATACCTGGTTACAGTTAGTTTATGGAGTTTAGCAGCCATCATATTGGTAAGGAGATCTGTGATGCAACTGTAAGGACTCAATATGATATTTTGTAGTCATGCTCTTTTATGATACAGTTCAATTTAAGCGTCCAGTTTGGGTGGAAAAAAACTTGGGTAAAGTCAGATTGTAAGCTGTATTTTTGTGAGATATGATCCGTAGTTTACACTGAGAGAAAAAAAAAACACACTGAATGTAAATAATGGAGCAGAGTCCTGAGTTTTAAAGGGACAGATTTCTCAGGATGACGTCAGCACAGGCTCTTGTTTGTATAACGTTCGCTGCTTCTTGATTAAAAGCCTGCTCAGATTTTCACCCGGAGGACTTCTCAAGAGGAGTAGCCTGGCTTCAGCCTCGGTGACCAGATCCTATTAAGAACTGCAAAGAGGTTTTCTCCTCTTCGCTGCGGAAATAACTGCTGTAATGTCTCCCCTTCTTCACCACTTTGGAATGCTTTTCTCTGCCTCCCCCCAGCCCCTCTCACTTTCCCTCTCTTTCTTTCTTTCTACTCCCATGCTGAGAAGAGTAAGTGAGAAAAATGATTAAATCATATTTTGTGGGGGCGGGGGCTGGGCAGGACAGACGGGGGCTCTTAAAACAACACTAGGTACATCGTCAAAAAGCAATTTTGGCGCTTAGGTTACAGCCACTGACGGGCCGTTACACAGCGCCCCATGGTGTGGGGCTGGTGGTTAAAATATGAGTGGGGCTGAGAGGACCTCCTTATAGTGATTGAGGAGGATTCCCCACTGTTCGAGGCAAGCTGGAGGTTAAAGCCCAGGAAGATTCACTGTGCACTGCTCTGCTGGACAGGATAAACCTGTCTTCCAGATTCCCCCCCAGAAACAATGCCAGTGGTGGCGCATTATGTGCAGGATTAAAACTCATTACCTTCCGTTAAACACAATGGATCAAAGTTCGTTTGAATACTCGTGAGACAACAAATGTGCTCGCAAATTCAGGTCAACTTTGATTTGATTGACTCCAAACACATTTCCAGATGGAGAACTTCTCTTCCAGTTTCAAGGGGAGCCAGACGTTCTCATTCCCCAACAACAGCGGGGAAACCGATAGCATAATTTGTCCGCTTAGGGAAGCTCCTGTCGCCACTAAACCTTTGTTGGAATTAAAGCCAATAGAGGGTGGAGATGCCCAGGGGACCCCGGTGTTGTCTGAAAAGTCGGGAGTAGGGTTACTAGAAAAACCCATCCCTTGAGTCCAACCCCCAGCGTGACCCCTTCCCACCCCAGGGATGGCCGAATGTGCAGGTAAGGAATGAACACAGTGCTTCATGACAGTGAGATGGTAAGTGGTGCCATTGTCAAAAGGACCATCCAGCAGGGTATCAGGAGGTTAAGTGTCCCGCAAAAAGATCCTATTCTTCCACCTCTATCTCAACTGCCCTCCCGCCACTTAATAGATCTGCAGCCCTCCTTCCCTCTATTCATACACCACACACACAAACCATAACACCTTCTCAAAGTCTGTCAGATGCTTTGACATGACCTCTTAATTTGACTGCATTTAGTTTTTTCTGCCTTTTTGTTTTCTTTTTCATCGCTGCCGACTTCAAAGCGGGGGCTTGTGACAGGCGGCTACACTGAGAGGCTGTCACTGGCCAACTTCAAACGCCGCCATATAATGCCACATTGTCATAACTAGCTACCTGGGCCCCTCGTTATGATGTGAAGATGATATGCCCTCGCTGACCTCAAAGTGCTCCATTATGACAAGCATTCTTTTTTTGCTTTGCAGTCTTTCTATGCAGATTGAAGTATTCTATAATAGCTGTACTGTATGTGCATAAGCCAGTGTGGTGGAGATCATATATAGGATCTTTTCTTTAATAACAAACAAGGACTTTAATTCATTTTATATTCTTTAACTTAATCAATGGTTTGCTTCACAAGAACAAAAAAGCATGACAATGGATGCACAGTTAATGAGTGTGTGTTATCCTTTCAGTCAATGGTCAGTTAAAATGTATTTTAAATTAATTGAATAATGTGGTATATGGGTTCAACATTGTTTTTATTCACCTGCCCAGTATGGCAAATGAGTCATAAATTGCCTGAAGTGATTTTTTTTTTACCCTATACAAATTGTTTTATCCAAGACCGCAACAGAGACTTAAAATAGAGTTAATTGTTTAAAAAAAAGACGCCATTTTGTCTGCCCTGCTCTCAAACTTGCTGCAAACTGCACAATATGTTGGATATTTCTTGGATAACAGAAATGCTCACTTGCACTTCAGCTCATAAACTTTGTCTATACCTACCGCCATTTTCTAGCAAGTGGTACTGCACATGTGCAACTGTCAGCAGAGATGAGAAGAAAGCGGGATGGCACACTCCTTAGGTACTTCCATCATCCCCTACAAAACAAAACATTGTGTTGAATTCTTTTTTACCACTTTCCCACTCTAACAGGTACTTTGCTAGATTTACTCGCCTGACATGGAATTTCTTAAGGCGGCACGGTGTGCAGTGGTTAGCATTGTCACCTCACAGCAAGATGGTTCTCCCCATGTCAGTGTGGCTTTCCTCCAGGTACTCCAGCTTCCTCCCACAGTCCAAAGGCATGCAGGTTAATTGGTGACTCTAAATTGTCCGTAGGTGTGAATGTGAGTGTGAATGGTTGTCTGTCTCTATGTGTTAGCCCTGTGATGGTCTGGTGACCTGTCCAGGGTGTACCCTGCCTCTCACCTAATGTCAGCTGGGATAGGCTCCAGCCTCCCGTGAGTTATATACTTTAATGTAAAGTTACATAGGCTAGTTTTAGGAAATTAGAGTTATGTAGGTTAGGTTAAGGAAAGAAATGTGGTGACAATGTACCTTAAGATAAGTCAAATTTCACTTGGTTTCACACGGGACATGAACACTGTTTCCTGGGTTGGTATTTCACTTGCCCCAGGCAATCAGGCAGTCCTTGTTGGTGAGTCCTGCACAGTACATATGCAAGCGTAAGATTTACTTAAAAGCTTCACAAAGAAAAAAAAAAAGACTCAAAAGTGATTGCACCTATTGTGTCTTCTCCAATACACCATGCTTTATTCACCAGATGTTTTCTGCTATCTTGCTTTCATCAGGGTTCTGGTTTCCTATGCACAGTCCACTGATCAGTCATGTGACAAGTAAACAAAACAACTACTGCCCTACTACTTATTTTGGGGGAATTCAGAGTGGTGTACGCATTAGTCAAACTATAATCTGTTAATCTGGGCCAAACCTTTAAAAGGCTTTGTGTTTAGCTTGCTTAGATCCCTGGCGGGTTCACTCAAAGTAGGTGAAATAATACTTAATTACTCTCTCTGTCACTGTAGCTGTCAGTCACTGGGGTTTTTCTAAATTTCGCTAAGGCAGTAAAATCCGTTGCTCCAGATAGGTGCTTAAAAACTTACCACCTATTAGTAAATACAGTGAGGTATGTGGCGACAATGTTTTGGATGCACTGGCTCTCTCTTCTTTCAGCAATAATTCTGATTATTAGATTTTGCAGGTCACTCACCAGGAAGTCACTCAGGCTCCAATGAAGATGCACATGTGGACATTTCTCACAACTGTTCTTTCCCTATTTGTCACCATGGCTGCCTCTCCCTCACCCTCTCTCTCTATCTCCTTCCGCCTCAACACAACTTTCCCCTGTCACGGCATATTAAAAGTGGTTTACATGTGCATGTCCAATGCAATGAATATGGATGTGACCTCTTTCTTTGGCGCCTGGCCGCCCGCCTGCCCTCTCACAGGCACCCCTCCACCCCCCCAAGGCACAAGACACCACTTCTCAATGAGCACAGCATGCATAGAAGACACAGCTTCACCCCCACTGAAAACACACACACGCTCTCTCTCACACACACACACACACACACTAAGGAATTACACTCATAATCATAGGCACACATGCATATATATACATGCATGTATGCACACACACACACACAGAAACCCACACCCGACTCTCTCATGCTCTCGCCTTTTCTCTGCTGCCTCCCTCCACTGACCTTTCACAATGTGTTTTACATAAAAATAAAAGAAGAAGGGGGTAGTAAAAGCCTCAAGACTGAGGTGAAGGAGGATACTGATTTATAATTCATGTTTGTGACACCTCTAATGAAACTGTGGCCTCTGCTCTATGTCTTTATATGTGGGGGTTCATGGCTTATGGACATGTAGACATGTATTTGTGACCATGTTAGCAGGTACCTGTGAAACCGAGGTTAATCTATCTGTGTTTGTTCTCATGTATTATGTCTCTTATAAATTAAAAAAATGCTGTTGTGTTTCTCATTAGAAGTATGATTTCAATGAAAACTGAATTTTAAATGGACATTTTTTTAGTGCCTATTGCCGGCAGCCAGTGGTGTAGGTAGGATGGGCCCCAGTGCACACTATTATGACGGGCCATGGCATCAGATTTTGCATTGAAACAACTACCGTATATTTTAAGTATCGTCACATGATGATGAAATACAGACTTGACGTTGGACAGCATCAGCATACTGTATGTACTACCAAGCATCACTGCAAATCTGTATATGGCAAAAATACCAAATAAAAAACGAAATTATTCATTAAATGGATTCTTAAAATGTTTTTTTTTATAGTTTAGATAAAATAAACATAAAATTACTATTTCACAAAAGAAACTCTCTGTGGGCCCCTCCACCCCATGGGCCCCGATGCAACCACACTGCCTGCATTGTCTATATTTACGCCCCTGCTGGCAGCCTTACACCAAATGACTTTTAAAGTAATTTCACTGTCACAAAAGAATTTCCAAAGTTGAAATAAAATCATGAGAGTTTTACCTCAGTTGGTGCATACTCCAATGGTCCTACTTGTTGGGTGTGAGGTGGTCATGAAACCCAAGATGAACTGTCTTTTTTACTCGTCTTTATGTCCTGAAAAAAATCAAACGTTTCAAATTATTGCTTGGCTCAAGCAAATACTGAAGTTAAATGAGGTGAACATTGTCAACAACCAGTGCTCTCTAAAGTACCAAACAAGAAGCAGCAGTAAAAAGGAGGGAACTCCTGTGAGGAGCAAGAACAAGTCTCGATTCTCTTGAACTGTGGAAAAGAACGAGAAACTGGTGGAGCTGTGGAGTGAACAAGAGTGGGTTTAAATCGGCGTGTATCTGATCTGCCAACCAGCACTTATTTAAAGTGAGAAACCTTAATTTTTGAAACGGTTCACCCCCCATTTCTACTCCTCTCCTCTCCACTAACAGAAGCTGGTAGTGAGTTGAGGCAACTAAACACAAAATGCAAAGTTTGTATGCAAATACAGTTTGTCTTTATAGATGATAATGATGCAGAACTGACAAGAATACAGTTTACATAAGACACATTTATTTTGTCTTTCTAGAGTTATGTGTTTTTGCGGGCACATTGAGGAATTTTTAATATGTCATATTTCTCAAAGGGAGTTTGGCGGAATACTTTCCACCAGGAGCAGGATGGGAAATAATCTCACAAGGAATCTAGTTGTAGTCTTGTAAATAGTGACCCTGCAAGATCCGCAGTCTTTGTGAAGTCTTATAGTGTGTGACTAAAAACAGACATTAGTCTTAAAAGTCTTCTGAAGATCTTTTCAAAACCCTCTATTGAATGGTGTTTAGTTGCTATCACTGTGTTTGCTGTTTTTATCTTTATAAATATTTTTGCCACTATCTACTTTTGAATTTCCCTTTTATAGCTTTTATTCACATTCTCACAGGACTTATCTCCTGTATGCACTGGTCTGTTGATGTTTTGCTTTTTATATTTCTCTGTCTTATTTTTAGGTTGTCAGTCACCTTTGATTGAAACTATCAAAGATGCTATATAAATAAAGTCTCATTGATTTATAGCACAGTTGACATGTGCATTATCCATCAACTTCAAGTAAACAACCAGATTTCTTTCTTTTTTTTTAACAAAGCAATAAATGACGTTCTTGTGATCGTAGGTCATTTCATAATAGTGAAAAAACAGATCCGTGAATCTGTGACAACACACGCACATTTTTCTTTCTTTCAAAGTCCTGATTTGGTCACTTTAATCGTTACCTTGTTAAGACTAATTACACAATAGCGAAGGTGATGCTGGGCTTAGCAATTAGCGCACAGGAGACAAGCTCAGGCTAATCATCTCAGGCTCCTTGGTGGCACGTAAGATGTGATGCTGGCACACAGGAGAGCAACCACCACACTGGAGAGGGGAGGGGGGGTTAAACATTTGTTTTATGATCAGAGACAAACCTTGTGTGTTGAATTGAGACCAAAGACGATGTATATATTTAGAAGGGAATGTGTGTTAGTGCAGGTCTTGCTCCTCTGTACTGTACAGTAGCTTTGAATATAAAGCAGAAACTAAAGCTGTAGCTTTCTTTTTTTCTTAGTTTAACTCAAAATACATACACACCTGCGCACGCAATCACAAACTCACAAAGATACCAGAACAGGAAGCTTGTTTGGGAAATGAGCATAAATGAGAATGTTATCTTTTTCTTTGGTGGCTCTCTAACAAACTTAAAATGTGGCTACCTGGTCTCAATCAGAAGTAGTCAAAATGCGGCGCTTGGCAGTGACTTACAACAACAGACGCCAATGAAAGAAGCTGTCCTTTAACGTCATGTTGGTCAGCGTTATAATTTAACGGCACCCAGCGGCATCAGGGGGAAATGCGGCAGGACAAGAACGAAAGTTAAGGCACCGAAAGTGTGAGTGGGGCAGCCAGGAGTGGCGGTGGATGGGCCCAATAAACACAGACTTTCACCCGGGATAAAGGTGTTTGTGTCCCATAAGATACTAAAGCCAAACCCTGTTCTTCTTTCCTAAACCTAAGCATTTGCCTTTTTTGCCTAAACCCAACCATGTGTTTTTGTTGCCTTAACCCAACCACCTGCATTTGTTGTTGAAGGAAAAATAAATGTCAATTTGCGGTGTTGTACTGACTTTTGAAAGAGTATGTAAACGCTAAATTTCCTGTGAAAACTGAAGTGTATTTTGAAAGAAGACAATGCATGTAACAGGCAGAACTTCACATGGCGTCCCAGGATGTCAACAACCAACACACCCAGCGTACTTTTCCCGGCATATTTGGACGTGGAAAGTCCATGACCCAATGTAGATATGTGACGAGGTCGGAGTGAGAATGAATTGAATGTGGCGGTTAGAGGTTTGACAAAATGACACAAATAAAACCTGCAATAAATCCAGATAAAGAACATCTTCAACGAAAGCCTATCCTCATACACCCCACAAATGATGTTGTCATGTTACATACTTAACGTTCTATAAGCTGTATAAGTCACGTAAATAATGTTACGTTGGTTAGGGTCAGGAAAAAAACACATTAAGGTGTCATCACGTTACTTACTTAACATAAAGCTATATACTTAATATAAAGTTAGACACTTGATATAAAGCTCTGTACTTAAATGTAAAGTTAGTCTGAAGTAGAGTTATGTAGGTTAGGTTTAGGAAAAGAAATATGGTGACAACTTCTTTTAAAATAAGTAAAATTTCACTTGGTTTCACATGGGACACCAACACTGTTCTCCTGGGTGACAGTCCTGTGTTTGTTTGACCCATCCACCACCCCAAACTAGCTTCTAATGCAGACTTTCGCTCTTTATACTTCTTCCTTGTTTACTCCTATCAGCACATTGGTCACTTGATGCAGTCCCCTGACATTACATGTGAAGTTAAGTGTAGTAAAATGTAAAATGATTATGTTTATGTTTATTTAAGATAACTTTAAAATGCTGATGATTACCAAATATAACATGCTACTTGTTTTTTATTATTTTAGGCCTTTTGATTTAACAACTGAGTTTATGGATTTCCAAGGCGTGAAGCTGCAGAAATAAAAACCGTAGCATCTGAATGATTTAGTAGTTAACAGTTGTTTTTCAGTAGCATAGTCAAGTTTTGTTAATGGTACTTTCCCAGACGAAATATCCCCATTTACAAAACACAAATTTCCTAAAAGCTGAATGAGTAGGATGTGGAGCAGAGGAGAGGGGGGGGGCATATTACACATTGTAGCTATTAATGTCCTTGAACTCTGGTCTTTCCCAAGCCTGATGAACAATATACCCTCTGTGTGGGTTCGTGACACGGCGGGGACAGAGCGAGGACGCTCCAAGTACTGTGGCACCACTAGACCAACACAGTGGCATTGGCAAGCGTCTGGGGTTGAGTCATGAGTCAAGCACGTCTTGCCAATCTATGAATGTGTGTATACATAACAGAGACGGGTGTGCTACTGTATGATTACTCATGTGAGGATGGAGGGGGGGGTGATTTGGGGGCAGGATGTGGTTCAAATCGACAAGGGCAAATAAGGCTCTCCTTAAAATGTCTTTCTTCTCTCTGTGACACGAATATGCACACACACACACACACACACACACACACACACACACACACACACACACGCACGCACACTAATATATATATATAGAGAGAAGAATAAAAATGTTAACAGAAATATTGATGATGAAAATGCACACTGACATTAAATACACACAAATACATTGCATGCTCACATATGCATGGATAATGTATGTTTACACACACACACACACACACACACACACACACACACGCACACACACAGCCATCTATATCAACTATCATTTGTCAAATGCTGGTTTCCCTCCCTGGCACCGAGTTATGAACAGAGTGGGGAAAGTTCAAAACCCAAATTCCTTTGGCCACGATTTGTTTTCTTTCCCATTGATCACCAAGCAGCTGCTGACTGATTCTCAGCATAGCCAACATAGCCACAATGTTTTCTTAGCATTTCAGACATGCAGACAGACAGGGTGAGAAATGAGAAGAGGTGAGAAGTAGGAAAGAGAAGGCAAAATGGAAAGGAAAGGGCAGGGGACGTGTGACCGTTTCGGGTGAAGATATTTTGACCAAAAGGTCAGGAATCCCTGAACCAAATAGGAAAATCCACCCGCTGTGAATGTTATCAGCCCATTAAATGCTATCAGTTGTCATCAGCAGCATAGATTTGAGGTAGCATGGCCCTACTCACCTCTTATTGTTTGCCAGTGACCTCTAGTGGCCATAGAGGCAAAACCGAAAAACGTAACATACTTTACGTTGATACACAACTTTAGTCACATACAAATATTTACTTTGACCCAAACCATGACTTTTTTCTAAACCTAACCTAGTAGTTTTGGCACCCAAACGAAACTATAACGTTACACAATTTTGAATATGCACTTCTTCAGCCTACTGGCAAGTGCCGGTTGCCCCATCTGAAGCATTGTAATGATGGTGATAACAGCTGATAACAGCCATTTAATGGGCTTGTAACATTCGAAAGGGGGTGGAAAATTACGGCAGTGAAAATTAAGGAGTTGTGTTTTGCAGTTGCATCCCAAATATCCAAGCAGTCATTGTGAACAATAAGTCTTCAAAAGAAAATTGCAAAATAGGGCACTTTACAGTCCCTTCCTAATAAATAATTCAACATCTATGCTTAAGTTTTGGCAACTAAAAGTACTTTGTTAAGGTTTGGAAATGATCACTGTCATTGCAGCCAGCCAGCAGCCAAATTGTCGGCTGTGGGCAAGAGATGGGAAACCACCATCTCTCTGGTGAAAAAATCCCATCATCACATGGCTGCATGAGGTTACTTGTCACTATAGAGGCCCTGACACATCAAGCCAATAGTCGGCTTTTTGTCAACATGGGCTGTTGGTGAGTGGCTGTTTCCCTAGTGGGTGCGGTGTGTCCCATACCGTTGCCCCTCGCTGACTGCCATTGGCCTGTTTTTGGTGGATTCAGCATGTTGAATTGCTGTTTGCAATGGCGGGGCCCGTCAGTAAAAGAAATCAGTCTTTTTGACAGTTCAGCTCAGCACATGAAAAGAAACGGAAGTGAGGTAAGTAAACAAACAGCTAAAGCCAAGAGTCAGAAAGATCAAAACACACTTGTTACGTGTGGTAAGATTATTTTTCTTTAGCCATTGGGCTCTTTAGCAGAAACTCTTCTTGATGGTTTGTGTTATTGTTCACTGGCGAACGGTAAATATGCTCTGTTCTTTCAAGATTGGATTTTGTTGATATGTGCTAACTGGCCAACTATCGTCAGGATGGTCTTTTCGGTCTTCCTTTTTAAACGACAATTACAGACTACTGCTGTCTGCTGGTATGGAGAGTTCTTTCCTCTCATGGAGGTGCAAAACGTACATGCTGGTTAGCCACGAGCTTTGGTCTTTGCACTATGTTAATGTGCAACTTCTTGGCTGAGACACAGGGACATGAGGCAGTGCAGCGGGGGGCCTTTGTCATCACTAGTTCTCTAAAGTTGGTTTGGTGTGTCTGGGCCTTAAGTTGTGCTTATAGCCACCGATTCTATGCATTGTTTTTCTTGTTAGGACTGTCTCATTATGGAACTTAAGCAGTCCAAGTCCTGTCTCTTGTCCACTGGTCTGTTTCCCTAAATCAGCTCAGCAAGCCAGTCTCCTGTCTGGCTAAATAACCAGCGGGCTAATTTAACAAAGCCTCCATTGTTGATGTCGACATGGTGCTGCCTGTAACTCAAAGTGCTAATGGATGCACCTACTTGATCTGTAGCGTCTGTGCTAATCACATATGACATATCCTTGATGGATAGCCGTTAGCTAACAAGCTAAAATGATCTAAACTCAAAATCAATCACATGTATAGGGGGCAATAACTAGCTGTTAGCCTCCATCCAACAACAACAACACATACAGTAACTGAACCACACCTTTTACAGTTCTTATAGAGCAACACAGCCACCGCTACCCAACAGCACTCACATAAGGCCCCACGTCTCAGTGTTGAAAGAGCTAAAACATAAATTTGGGTGTGGATGTAATATTCAATAAACGATATGGAATAAATGTAGAATTTCCTGCATTTGTTCCCTCTGTCATTTCCTCCACCTATTCATCCTCCCGTTTCCTCGGCACCAGAGCCACCATCCTCCATCCTCCTTCCTCCATCTCTCCATCCCCTCTTTAATAAACGAGCGCTGGTGGTAATTGAACAGTCTGGGACGACATCATTACTCATTCAGATGTCCAATAACGCTGCAGCAGCCCCAACACACACATGCAAACACACATATACACACACACACATAGGATGGAGGCTCAGTCTGCAGATCCATATCATTGATCTCTCTCCCACCCTCCCTTCTCCCTCCCATACTCCATTTTTCATATTCAATGAGTGACTTGTAGATTTGGCTGCTCGATACAGATATGTCTCAATTAAGAGCAGGCAAGGGTCTGTATTGACATGTACGTGGACGGGCCGAGCAGCCGAGCAGCACTGAGGGCAACGGTCAAAAAGTACAACCTGACAGAAGACGGCTCCAGAATTAACTTTTGATGCTTAAGAGTTGTATTTATGAAACATATTAACTTGAAAATGATGCCCAAATCTTCAAAAGGAATGTCTGGTGAATATTTAAACTAGTTTATTATGAAATGTCTATACATTTGCTGTCTCTACAACTAACATAGCATGCAATACATCATTTAATAGCTTAAAACTCACTTCTGAAATGGCATGTAGCTAATTTTGGAACAATTTTTTCCCATTTTTTCATTATTGATGCTACATCCCATTTCTTCCCTCGCTCTCAACCTCAACCCTCCGCCCCCTGATTGCATGTTCATGTGAAATGTGGTGCTGGCCTAATTCTAGTGACTTTTAAATGCCCATTCTCCTCCTCCAAGCGCAGTAATAGAATGTATTTCCCTCATCAACATCAACATATATGAGGGAAAGACTCACAATCTGACAAAACTTAACACAGCTCCATATTAAGCTAGACTTGGGGATTTGCGGCTGTATTCAAACATAATCATTTAATGGCATTTCTCCAGAGGCTCCTTCAGAGACGCTCTTGAGGGAAAAGTCCTAGATTGGCAACCTCACAAGCACCCAGTGGTGAGGAGTTCAAGGGTCAAAGCCACAATTTCCAGACAAAAATAGACTCGCTAAACCTGAATGTGGAATCTGGAGGGGGGGCACAGCGAGAAGTGTGTCGCAGTGCAGCCCACTGGATCCAAGCAGCTGATGAGATGTGGTTTCCTCAGTCTCTGCTGTCAAACTCCCCACAGCACCTGAGGGGAAACAGAGCAGCCTGGGAAAAGAGAAAGTGGGCCAGTGATTGTGTGTTCGAAGGAGGGGTACACTGTGCAGTGAGTGTGAATGGGAGACTGTTTAGTGTGGGTGCACAAGTTTGTTTTTAAGACATTATTTGGCAGTCATTGTTTAACAAGACTAGATTTTACTGTATCAGAGGAATCACATCAGTGTAATTTTATTTTATCATATTTATTATTTATCATATCACAATTAATTCCATGGAAAATCCAAGTAATGTATTTGCTGTAGTCTGAAGCTATTATCACTGCAGGTTTGCCTTCTCACAGGTTTAAAAATTCATTAATTCAGTTCAGAAAGACATACTGCTGTTTTCATTAACATAAACCATAACCAAAATGTGCACTGTACATGAATTACACCTAGCCCCAATTCTATTCTATTTAATTTTATTGTCAAAGATTTCATTGGTTGCTAAGTCACAGAAAAAGAAAAAAAACAACAACACACAAACGTGAAACTGTATTAGGAGCTGCACCTCATCAAAATAAATCAAAACCTATATGACTGGACCATGTGTGACTTTAATTTGAAAGGGCAGACACAGGAAGTGTCCACGCTCAGCAGTCAGACAGGAGTCAGGTTAATCTCCAGGGCTGGTACCTGCGGTTATTCCACAGGCTAGTTAATAACATGTCGGGCAGGAAATCCAAAGTGTGGGATCATTTTGAGAAGGTGAAGGACGAACCCAAGGTGATATGTAAACTCATCTTCATTGGTCGACTACAAACATGATGTATGATCTGAAACATGGAAGTAGCTACATGCCCATTAGCCCACAGCGTCATTAACAGGCGGCTCGCTCAGTGTGTGACGTGCACTTGTAGATAAAATATAGGCCTATATTAATGAAGGGTCATTAGTACGGTTTTGTATTTCTCTGTAATGTAGCACAGTGTTAACAATGTTACTGATACTATTCTTTCTCACACCTTCAACTCAAACCATTGTGTTGCCCTGCCCAAAATGTACACCCATTTTCTGTGCCACAATTGCTGCTGGATGTCTCACAAACAACAGTTTTGTTGTTTCTTGGTCTTGAATAGTGCTCTGCAGCTTGGCAGCCATCTGGCCCAGGTGTTACACTATCTACTGTTCTTCCACCTCCTAATTACAAAGTCAGCTCATACATGTAATCAGAGCTATGTCACTTTAGTGATAATGTGATATATATGAAACAAACAAATGTAACATATCCGTGCTTTGCAGGAATATACTATTCTAACATCTTCTCCTCGTGAGCGGGCTGGCTAACACTTGCATAATGATCATAGTCTTGTCAGTCCAAGACAGTGACTAGTTTTTACTAGTTTTTGTCAAATCTTTTTTTTTAATGGAGTTAAATCCCTAAACCTTGATTAAACAAGTTAACTAATTTAATTTAGTACAACCTTTGTGCCATAAAAAGTCATGAAAACATTTTATTTCAACATGAAACTTCATAAAAAGCTGCACAAACTCAAACAATATTTTACAGAAAGTTGTTAGATTATGTAACATTGGAGTATTATTCTGAAGTGTACACAAACAAGACAGAACAAACATAAATGCCTCATATGGATTTTGGCTTTTGTACTTAACCCCCAGTTTTTCCGTGTCTTATTTGGATGCAGACGTCAGACCAGCTTGGAGAGGAACAAAGGAAAGAAGAGCCGGTCTTCATCCAAACCCTCGAGCCAAACATAAAGGGACCACTGGTTGAGTAAAATCTAGGAATGTGCCATCTTTTATGAGGGGGAATGGAGAGAGTAAAAGCACTCTGCTTCATAAAAAGCATGTATATACATATATTGGATAACTGTACATCTCACTGTAACTCGTAAATCTCCGAGCTGGGGTCGTAAAAAGGTCCAGGAAGAAAGACCTGATTGGCTTATTTTGACTGATCTTCGGTAGAAGCAATATTTTTCGCCTGTGGACAGACGTTTCTGGCAGACGCCGGGGAATTCACTGTCAGCCGAGTGTTAATATTAACTGTCCATAACAAAAGAGGAGAAAGGTGGTGTAGCTTGACACTGCGCAGACACCTGTATGATATCACGGCTGAAGGAGTGCACATTGTGTATGTCTACGGTTATAGGTTACACAGTAAAACGTGTGTTATGTCTTTCACTTAGACTATATAGACCCTGGGCTGGACTTTTTAGTTCATTTACACTCATATATGGTCTGACTGGGATTTTGGCCCAGATGTGATTGCACAAAATAAAACTTCATACCAATGTGCACCTTGACGTCTCTGTATAGTCTTAATATAATGAAACAAAGCCTGCACAGGTTTTGTTTAAACAATAGAACAAAATCACATCTCATTTCAATCAACATTATGAAGAGTATGATCGAGCTTCTTCATCTTTATATCTCAGGTCTCATGGCTGTAGTTTCTCACTGCTTTTTGAGCTTTCACAAAAATCTTAAAAGGACAATTCACACCAAAATCCAAATACATATATTTTCTCTGACCTTTAGTGCCATTCATCAATCTAGATTGTTTTGATGTGAGTTGTGAGTGTTGGAAATATCGGCCATAGAGATGTCTGCCTTCTCTCCAATATAATGGAACTAGATGGCATAAAAAAAATAATAAAAAAAAAACCATTCATGTGGGAACTGTTTTTTTTCTATCTAACTACACCTGCCAATTGTACCATCACGCAGAAGGAAGCGTGCATCTACTCATGGACAAGAGGCTCGTGAGATGTAAACACTAATGGCGTCTTCCTTGGCTGAGCTGTAACATAACTTAAGCCCTATTTCCACCAAACACTTTCAATATGTAACCCAAAGTAACCCTTCAGACATGGTACCTAGACCTTAGCATTTCCACCGCAAACAGTACTCTTAAATGTGGGCGGGGTTGTTGTCACTCACTGCTCCGTCCAGCACTCACTGTATTTCCTCATTACCGGTGATACAGATGGAAGTCTGCAGCTTGTTCATCGTCCACAGAACGAGGCTGCACACCGACATTCTCAGAACAAAATAAAACAGGCTGCAGTGAGAGTCTCTCTCCATGGGATATTAAAAATAGCGGGTTTGTGTATTTAGTCCTTCTCAGGCAAGCTCACGGGTTTAGTGTTGCCAGAGCCCACAGGAACGACTCTCCAAGTTTTTTCTTCGAGTGAGTATTAGAATATATGCAGTTCACATAACAAGGTCAAAATTAATACATGTAAACACTTTAAGATCCACTTATTACTAAAAGTGTGTGTCATATAAAAACTAAAGTGATGGTCAAAGTTGTCACAGTGAAATTTAAGGTGTGTTGATGGATTAATGTCATCAGCTCACGCACTGAGTAACATTACAAGTAAACGTTCCACCTTAAAAGTTGCCGGCAGTTGGCCCAGTGAATTGAGTTATTTTTTCTCAGACTCCAGCTGCTGTGAGATGCAGCAAAATATCCTTTCATTCTATAGTTGCAGTTTACTACTAAAACTCTCCACAGTATGAACAGTGGTTACATGAGCCTCAAAACCAGCCACAACTCAGCCCTGAGCAGAGTGACCGTCCTCTATTGACCAATCAGACTGCAGTGTTCACAGCTCCACCTTTTAGTACCAGATCTGTGTGCTAGGTACCCCAACAGAGGGGGGACCAAACATGGGGACGGTACAGAACGGTTCCATTGGTTCCATCCACAACTTTTCACTATGAAAACTAAGAAAAATGCATACCGGACTGAACTTTGCCGTACTGCCCGGTGGAAACAGGGATTTAGGTGAGCTAGCAGTAGATGCACGCTTCCATCTGCACAGTGATACAGTTGGAGGGTTTAGTTTGGTAGAAAGAAAACAGTTACTACATGAAACTACTCACAACAAAGTCTGTGGATTATCTTGAGTAACTGTGTCATGGTTTTTTAAAATGCATTTTTTTTGCCACTTTGAGCACCCCAAGCTGAGTGCCATCTAGTTCCATTATAGTGGAGAGAAGGCAGACATCTCTATGGCCGATATCTCCAACACTCGGCAACTCACACCAAAACATCTAGATTGATAAATAGCTCTACAGGTAAGACGAATGATCACATTTTTAAATTGGGGGTGAACAGTCTCTTTAATCATCATACGCATCATAGCACAGAATACGAAACAAAGAGACATGATGTTGAGTGCAGCTCCTCATTCTAACCACTCTTCACTCCTCACACATCTTCACTTAGGTCCCCCTTTCCTGTTCTTCCTCTCTTTCCAATCTTCCTCTCCTCTCGCTCTCTCTTTTTTACAGGCTTCAGGAATGTGAGGTCTCCTTAGTGATTTATAAACATACACATAATAAATGGGCGGCTGTAGTTTAAGCGGTGATGAAGCATTCTCTCTCTGGGACACAGCGCTGGATTGTGTGTGATTTAAAGGGCTGACATTTATGGCTTGCAGGCCTATTATTCAGAGTGACTGTCTGTGTACAGACCAGCGTTTTACAGCGGCTACGCAGAGGTGAGCCCAAAACTAAGCTAGTATCTGACACAGGCTAAAGATCCAGTAAGGAAACTACAGTAACATATCACGTGGTGCTGGAGTGGTGGACGCCTGACAAGAATATGTGGTCGTTGCTTCACTGAATCTTTCAGCGACCTAATCTCAAGGCCCTAGACGGGGATTTACATGTCAGATTTCACACAATTCTGAATTCTGTTGTCTGCTCTCTTGAAATAACACCAAATTATCCCAGTGACGATGATGTGCATGTTTGCCATAAGTGGGAATATGGTGTAATGCACTGTGTAACAGTATGCTTACAGCAGTTCAACATCAGTTGGTTATTTAATCATGAACTGGAAGCTCCGTTGTGCTGTTCTGGTGTATTGTCTCGCATCCTGCATTAATTATGAATGTTTTCTATTTGATTGCGGTGCAAAGTAGGCCCAAATTATCCCTTTCACAGTTAACTATGCTACTTTGTTTTCACATAACCCATAACCTGTCTGCCTGCCACCAACGTGCAGTGGATTGCAATCGACGACTCAGTGGCCGACATCACTATCTGTCCGAGATAATAGATGACAATAATGGGAAACTGTCCCTAAGCACTCGTTTGGAGTCTTCCTGCCCATTTACTGATACCCTTCATATTTAATTCCCCTCCTATAGCCAGGACAACAGACACTTTAAGTCCATCTAGAGGGAGCACATTTACAATAAAAGGCCAGCTGAATCCTCGGCTCACGTTTCCTCCTAACTGTGGCAGGACATAAACCTTCGAGCCAGACCTCATTTTCTCGGCGCCATCTCCCGGACACTGCTACAAAAAAATCAATAAGGCTGCACACAATCCTCTTAACTTTGGAAGCCATTGTGAAAATGTCTTTGTTGAAAGAATATGGGGAATATTTTTCTTCTTCTTGGCTTGTTTTTTTTGTGTCACTGTAATTTGCCTCTAATAGTCAGAGGGAGTGTGGGCCCTCGCTTGCTGCTAAATTAGCATCTAGCTATGTGCTCTGCTCCTATTTTCTTGACACAGGTCTATGACACAAGCAGTCTGTTCTTGTGCATTATGGTCACTGTAACTCAATTCCTCCAACTGAGCAGGAGAGGGGAGAAATAATTCAATCGTGTTGCAAAGATAAAGATCCCCGGAGCAGGGTGGAGAGATCTGCTCCGCCTGTATCAAGTTATACTCGGGAGATTAACGTGTAGCATGTAGCGTTTAGCTGGTAGCTACACTGAATCAAGGCTGACGGTGATTCACATAGTCAATAAAGCAGGTTGGATTATTGCATCACACTGTTCACATAGGTTAACCTGTCACAACACAACACGCGCGCTTTCATAAAGAGTGCCTTCCAGGCTGGGATGGTTTACTGTGTCTATGTCATAAAGTCTGACACATCCACAGGGTTTGAATGTTTCTCCGGGAAAGTTGTCAGAAAATGGCTTCTTCTGTTCGGTGATTACTCACAAGCATCACACCCAACAATAATGCATGAGCAGATATGCCAAGAGATACAGATCAGCAAATGAAAGTGCAGCTTTAGTGCTCCGGTTAAACCAATGCCAATCCGCAAATGCAAGTTAGTCTGGAAGCTCTCCGTAAATTTTCAGTTTACAAGGGGTGTTATCAACAACTGCAGATCAAAATGCCTCTAAACTCAAGTGGATAGACGAACAACCAAAGCAACAAAACATGCATGCAGAGATGAGCTGTGATGGTGACGCATCAATATGTCTGAAAAACGAGAATTGCCGTTTTCCGAATATACCTCAACAGCCCTCTTCTTTACTAAGCTAGGTTTATGCTCACTGTGGTGTGCCTGGTGCAAAGATGTGTGCGCCAAAAATGACATTATTGTGTATTTCGCATTAAGTGCAAAGGCTCCCCAAGCTGTCAGTCTTCATATCAGACCTACCCCACATTAGATAAACAATTGTGATTGGCTCACCTGGGCCAGGTCAGCTGGAAATCTATCTGAATGGGAGGGGGACCAGACGCACCTGCCTGATCAAATGAACACGAGGTCGCAGAGTCATCTGTTTCCTGGGCCAACGCTTTCCTCCATTCAACCTTTGTCCACACGGCTGTCATAATAACAATATATGTGAAGTAGTTGTAGCAACACTGCAAAAGTATATGTGGTGTGTGTGACATAACGAACCCCCAATATGACCCAAAAACAAGAGCAAATAATTCACCAATAAAAACTTTTTAAAATTGTATTTGTTCCATCTGCATAGTGACTGCAAAAAAAAAGCACTGCGACAGGCCTATTTCACAGCAGACATTCTCATTAATTATAATTAATGACTGCAATCTAATCAGTGTCATGGCTTACTGATACGGCTAAATGGAACAGGGCTATCATTAATGTTATTAGTTCCACCTGTGCTTTTATTGTTACGAGGAGTCAAAATGTGTGCTGTGAAAAATGTCTACTCCGAAAGGTATTATTGCTTTTAAGAATGATATATAATTACTGTCCAACATTGTAAGTGACATCAGGACTTTTCAAACTGCTGTCAGCTGAATGGCCTCATTATATCCTATTTTGTATTGAATTCGTAAGAACTGAAAAGGCAATTAAAATCAAGTGTAGTGCTAAAAATGCTAAAGCTAGCTTAAATAAATAATACATTTTAAGCAGACAATTACATACACTTTCAAAAATATCCTGGAAATCCTTGGGTGTAATGTGTATAATCTTGAAAGGGTGCAAGATCTATATTTGTGTGTTGGCACATATATTTTCGGGTGTGTGTATGCACACATTTTTCCCCCCAACAGACTCCCTTCAATCTCTTGCACTCTCAGCATCTATTGCCGTCTGCTGTACATCACTCTGACAGCAGGGACTCGGGCGGAGGCTCCGGGTGGAAGAGGTCTTCTAGGTTGCCTTATGTGATGGACAGGGATAGTTTGGAATCCCCCAAACGGAAGTAACCTCACATTGACCTCATCCAGAAATGACTTCCTTGACCCCTTAACTTATAACCCCTGACCCCGATGCCTGATTCGGCAACACATAAACAGAAGTGGGTCGAAATTCTTATGAGAAAGCTGCGTTTGTCTTCATGTCGCTTCTTTTTTTTTTTTTTTTTTCGGATTTTAGGTTTTTATTTATGGAATAAGCCACATTTAAAGTGTCTGCAGCATCAGATCTTTTTGCAAGGCTTGCTTACATACTAGATACTTGTGAGTTTGGGAATTAAACAAAGACTTTTGACATTTAGAGGAAGCCTGTGCATTATGTCTTAAGCACGTCTGCAGAATAAATCGCTTTACTTTTCAGCCAGTACAGTAAATCTCTCGTTGCCCATAAAGGGTTAAAAAGCAATATGTATGCGACAAACAGGAGCCAATTTTCCCCAGAACTGTGCAATGGTGATATGCTTTCCCCCCAAAATAAACACCAATGCAACCAGAAGTGGCACATAAATTAAAGTGGCAGCGTGATTGATGACTCAGAGAACTGCAGAAAAGGGTATTTGCATCACTACTTTTTTGTAGAGCAAGGGGCTAGGCATGTTCACAGACGCACACGTATATATCCCCATGCACATTTATACACATACAGATGACACAAAAACAAGCATGTACACACACACACACACACACAAAGACACACACACACACACACACTATTGGCCATGTGTAACCACATCAATCCAAAACCCTCTGCTACATCCTAAAATAGACCCCTGAGAGCATGGTGAGAGGGAAAATTACAACGGACAAAGTGTGTTTGCATGCTTGTATATGCGTCCATGTGCAAGTACTGTACCCCCAACCCCACACACTCTAAATGAGCTCCATGCAATATTAAAGAATGCAAAATTAGTCTGTGAGTGAGGACGCGCTTGGAGCACCATTGGTGACTGACCTACCAAGGGCACCATGGGAAATAAGCAAACTGGGCATGCAATTGCAACACAGACCAGTGGATATTGTTCTCCCTACCAAACCTATCCATCACTTACTCCACATGTTAATTCTCCTCTAGACCACGAGCCATCCACAGGGGAAACCTCTACAACCAGAGGGGACGGTGGACATATTGACCATATTACCATGACAACCATTTACAAGCTACAATCTTGTCAAACTCTGGGTGTGTTTTTCGAGTAAATGCTCTCTACTTCAGTGGAGAGAACCAATAGCTTACACAGGGCTTTGGATTTGGGGCACTAATTAAAGATTCAATAAACACTGATGAGCAAAGAGCGACACAATTCTGTTGCATAACATCAGCAAAACTTATCTTAGCTTGATATATCCAAATATCTTGAGTCAGCCTTTGCTCTGATTAGCCATCCTTCCATATTTGTTTCCCCCTCTAAATGTGATTCACATTCAAAATGGCAGCCATGGGACTCATTTCTTAAATAAAGTTCCAGATATTCTTGGACATTGATTTCGGTGTTCATGTTGCAACAGTAGGGAGGCTCATGAAGAACTCTCATGAGTGAACGCTTGTAATGCCTTGAATGCAAAAAATGTTATCTATCAGAGCTTTTAAGTCTTTAGGGGGCAAGTCCAACTTAAGTCTCAACTCTTTGTCAGCAGATTGCAAGTCAAAATGTAAGTCTTTAGAGTCTCTATATGATGACTAGTGCGGTAAATGATTGGGATTTTTTGGCAAAGTTGTGTTTTACATAGTTGCACGAACTTCTTTTAGTGCGTAGGTCACATATTTAATATCCAAGGTGTGTAGCCATATTGTTCCAGGAGTAAAGCCATGTGTTAGTCATGTCCCATAGCAAATCAAATCTTAGTATCAAATCCTAATTTTTGTGACTTCAGCCTGACTTGAGTCCAAGTCTCAAGTCTCCTTTTCCTTAACACCTTGTTTCCATCAGTGTTAATTTCGTTGATGGAAACTATGATGAAAATTTTTCATCAACAACCTTTTTCTGATGATGAAAATGAGACGATGACGAGCTAAAAATAGATCTTAACAATAAAAACTAATACGAAATCTATGTTTCATTTTTGTTGACGAGATGAGGCGAGACGAAAATGTTTGTGGTGGACAATCGGACATTGAAAGCTGAGAACAGCCTTGCTAATTATCTTCAAATGACACATGAGCAAGAGGCTGGTAAACTCCAGTAAATAGTCTGCACCAGGATGTTTCACAAAGCGAGTTGTGAGCTGTAATTCAGCAGTAAATAATCAGCTGTGTGTGTCTGACTGTGGATGGTGGAGCTGCTGAATGGATTTGTGGAGTTTGTTAGTTGCAGCGGTGGCTGTTAGCAGTTAGCTCCACTGGTTAGCCTCTGAATGGCAGTGGAGCCAGCAGGCACCGGTCGCTGCACTTCAAGGCTCAGTTATCTGTGAGTGCAGCTGCACTGTAAGTAGACAGTCTGCTTGAAGTGGAGTTTTCTTAGACAGAGATGTAAGTTTAGTTTTAATCACCGACTCTGTGAGAGGACACTTTTTAAGATTAAGAAAGAATTTTGGCTTTAACAAAGTTATTCTTCTGCTTCTTAACAGTGCGATCAATAAGTCAGAGTTTACAATGAACCTGGGTGCAAATCCTAGTTGTCTCAGATTAGTTATTTGTGCTGTCAAAGTTTTTGAGAGCATAAATGGAGAGATGTTGAGCTTTTCAAATGATGTTCAGTGAGTGTGTGCTCGTAAATCAGCCCTTACACCTGTCAAACACTGCTGAAGAAATGACAGTTTGTAAGTGTCAGGAAATTATTTGTAGTTATAGAAAAAAATGTCTAAATGAAATTTTTATTTGACCTGTCACCTTGGTTCTCATTTCTGATACATGGCCTCACTGGATTAGACTAAAGGTAAAAATACATATAGAAAACATGAATTTCCGTTGACCAAAATGAGACTTAAACTATGAAAGATAAAAGACTGAAATGTGACTAAAACTAATAAATATTTTTGTCTCAGGACTAAGACTAAATCTAAAATAGCTGTCCAAATTAACACTGGTTTCCACATCATTCTGTATACATATGCGAGTCAACTGTAAGTCCAGAGAACCTTTGTGATCTCTTACGCTTTTTGCCTCGGATATGTTGAAAAAATCAAACTTTTGCAGAGGATTTCGGGCAGATGGTATGCTCTGTGCCACAGGAAGTTTGCATTAAAATAAGACAAAGTAGACAACATCTAAGTGAAAAGTTCAATGGCATGTTTTGCTAGCTAACACAGGTAGCACGCTAGCTGTGTAACATATAGAGTGCATTTATAATGGATCATAGGCTACATTTTTAGACAAAATATTTAACAAAACTGGCTAAAAACCTGACAGGCAAACTTCCTCACATATTTGTAGCGATGCAATAGTGGTCCCGTCCTGCATATAATCCACTCAAAATGAACTGTTCTGCCACTTTCTGGTGATTCTACCCATCTGTAAAGAGAGGCACTTTCTGGACACGAAACAAAACTGTGTGGATACGGGGTGCAATAAATGAATATTACAACAAATACAACAAAGTGCTGGGAAAAACACACAAGTCAAGTATGGTAAGTCTGTAACAGGGACCAGAGAGGTTAGCTGCGGGGGTGGTGGGGGGTGGGGATATTACAGGCTAAGGTCGTAGGAGCACTTAACACTGCAGAGGAATGATCCAGGTTGTGGGGGTGTGTGGTGTTAACGAAGGGGGCAAGTCAGTATGAGATCAGCCCTCACCTTGGAACATGATGGGGTCTGGTTTTACTGCAGCTCTTAGTGCCACTGAGGTGGTGGGAGAACAGACAGACAGACAGATAGGTGGAAAGACAGATGTACGGATATTTAGAACACTCACGAGACTGTGTACATGTGTACATGGCAGTGGAAGAAAGCAGGAAGAGTGAGCAGTGAGAAAGAGTGGGGAGGAAGAAGGAGAAGAAGAAGCGGAGGGCGAGTGTACAGTCCAGCGCTGTCTTTTATAGCCCCATTCCAGCAGATGAGCAGCATCAATCTTTACCTCACCACTGGGATAAGGCCTGGCTGCTGCTATCAGCAGGCTGGAGGGGGTTGGGAGAGCGGATATAAAGCACACACACACACACACACACACACACACACACACACACACACACACACACACACGCACACACTCTCTCTCTCACACACACACACACACACACACACACACATACTGTACATGCATCCCTGCAGAGAGACAGGAAAACACACAAGATTCATGCACACACACGCTCACAGTCAGAATTAGGCAACAGAGGCACTTCGGTTAAGGTTTAGGAAAGATTGAGGTTTCTGTTAAATGTTATTAAAATGAACATGTTGTGTCTTGTGTTTCAAATCACTGTTGACTTTGCCAATATCAAACCGAGACAACAATCTCTCGCTAAACCATGAAAAATGCTAATCATGCCTGAGCTGCGGATATTGTGTTGGAAAAGGAGATATTGTGGGGAAAACAAATTAAACACACTGTCAGTGAGCATGTTGCTGATATATTTTGCAATTTGGCAGATATTTTTATTAAAACTGTCTCTAATTATGTTGGTTAGAAATTTAATTTAGGCAGAATTATTATGTATCTCTCTAAACGTATTTGTTGTTTCAAATTTGTCGTATGAAAACATGATTTCTCAGAGACAAAGTCAATCTGTCTCACACACACACGGACACACATAAGCATGAACACATGTGTCCCTGTAAATGGACATGCAAAACAACAGTAAGACAAATGTACAACACACTCACACACAGGAGAAACATTTCAGTAACAGACAAATGAACTTCACAACACACAGGAAGAGAAATGTTCTCATGTCTTAGTCAAAAACATATGTCTCATTTTCTGCATGTGCCTTAAGACACGTTACTGTACATGCAAAAAATTAATACAGCACCAGAGATGTTGTTATTAGTGTGTGTGTGGTGGTGTGAGGGTGTGGAGGTGTGGGGGGAGGAAGGGAACCAACACACAGCAAAATAGAAAATGTTTTGAATTATACATTCCTGCCATCAGTGACAAATTGAGAGAGAGATTCGTCATAAATCATAAGCGTGCCGCGCTGCCTACCAAGAGAATTGCTTGGTGGGCAGCAGCCTGAGATTTAGGAGTGTGTTGTTGCCTCGTCTGGAGCCCCAGCCTGCAGCCACACCTCCACCAGCCACTCTCCTATGAGGTATATGTTATTTTCAACACGTCATCTGACAGTCTTCCTGCTTATTCTTTGTCTTTTGTCACCATAGCAGTTTATGTACATTTTCTTTTTCATGAAAAACACATATGACTTCCTGTACCCTTTTAAAACATTGTCCATTGTTTGCAACACATGCGACGAGCAGTTTTACCCTGAAGACCTATTTCTGGAACATTTCTTTTACTTTTACGATTGCTGTCCCAGCTGTGTTTTGAGAAGGTTATTTCTGTGCTACTCTTCAAAAAGAACATTTTAATTACTGTCTCATGTTGTCGCACTGTTTAGGATTACAGCTGTCAACATAATTAGCTCTGTTTTTCTGCAACCAGCTTCTAACTGCAGAATAGGTGGTCACTGACTAAGGCTACATTTTTCCAGAAAACCTAAATCTCTGCATCTCTGAGTCCTTTTTCAAGCTGTAATGATGATGCGTATGTGTCTTGTTTATAAGGGGTCACCTAATGCTGAGAGCAAGGGCTTAGGTGTCATTTCAACATTAGCAGGAAACATGAAGCATAGGGTTTGGGGGTCCTCTGACAGAAAATCTGAGCATCAAACGCCCAATTCCCTGCATTCTGGTGAATTTCTACAGACCAATTTGTGCCCTTTCTGCATTAATTTATGGTGAAAATGTCTTTAATTTTGTAAGAATAAAAGCCCTTGGCTGCTTTTGTGTTTCTACTGGGGGGACAATGTTGGTGAAGATTCTCAGTCATCCAGGTCATGGTATTCTTAAGTGCTACGTCGTTGCCAACTGGACTTGTTTGAGTTTCTTGAAGACATTTCAGCTCTCATCCAAGAGGCTGCAGAAGTGAAGAAGCCTCTTAGATGAGAGGTGAAATGTCTTTAACAAACTCAAGCAAGTGTCAGCTCTCTGATCTTTGATAAAACATGGCAACCATTCATGCCCTATTTATCGAGAATGGCCTCAAGTGTTTGCATGCATATACAAATACTTGTTCATAATGGGCTGGACAAACAACATTTGTGTACTTGTACTATATGCATTTGTACAGACATCCACGCTGTAGTTGGTGCTGAAAGTTTTGCTGGTCATACTGCCTCTAAGAGCTTTTACTTATTTAGTCATTCATTTTTTTTATCTTCTTTTGTTTTTGTATTGTTCATTTCTGAGGGTGGGGGGGGGGGTGACTCATACTTGTATTTGTGTTGTTTGTGTTAAAAACTGAAAATCAACAAATAAAATATTTTAAAAAAACAAAAAAAATGAAATGCACATGTTCTAAATATTGAGGGTGACAGCTTTTTTTTGTACAACTTTGCAAGGACATTTCTCAAGACATAAAAAAAGGTCATTTGAGGAGGGTGTGAACAATGACTGATATAATAAAGACTGAGGATATGCCTGAATCCAAAAAGGTTATTCTGAAAAACACAAATAATGCAGTCTTGAAACATTTAATTCTACCCTGAGGTGCTTATTATTATGCAGAAAAAAATTATGATTTACATGTCTGTGCATCAACCTTTATGTTTCTTCAAATCAATTCATGTTATTCGGTTTGCAGCACAGGCATTTCATTTCACTAACTAACTAGTCCTGTCATTAACTACACATTACTGAAAAGTAATCGCTATCAATATGGTAGCATTTTAAGACACAAGTCTTGATATAACAACACAAATGAGGATCTATTATTTTCTATAACCTGAAAAGTGACTCTTCCACTCTTCACAGATGCACAACTTTGAGCCCACAGGACAAAACGTCAGCCACAAATCCCGAAGCTGCATCTGCACAAACGCCACAGCAGCTAGTTCATTCTGTTCAGGCTCACAGTGGTGTCTTTTCCCCCGCAGTGTTCCCACTGCTTCAGTTTTGGGAATGCTGCAGAGACTCTGGACAGCGTCTCCTGTCTGGAGCATGTTCTCTAGACCAGACACACCTTTAGACAAAAAGCTGGTAAAGCTCACAAAGAGGTGGCCGAAAACATAAGCAGAGGAAGGCAGACTCCATCCATCATGGCAGCTAAACAAACATGAGCAGGGCAAAGGGAGCAGGCAGGGCACAAAGAGCTGAGATGACCTGTAAGGTGGGTGTTTGTCTGATGCCCACATCTGCTGGGAATGTGACTGTTAAGGCAAGATGACCACAAAGTTACTGTAGGTTTTAATGCATGTGTGTTTGTGCGTGTGGTCCCTCCCTGGGTTAAAAATGACATTACAAAACCTGCCACTAATCCAGAAAGCAAGAGTCTGCACCCTGAAAGTTGTAAAAAATATAAAAATATTTATCACCACAAATGACTAAGATCCATGTTTCAACACCAGAAGTTGTATGAACTCTATTCTGTAGGTTAACAGAGACATAAACTAAGCCGACGGAGTTCTCCCAATACATCCATGGTCAGTCAAAAACAAGGCATCCACAATGACACACACCTTTGAGTTCAAGTGTTGGAGAGGCTGAGGATCTCTGGTTCCCAGCACTCAGTGGTCCACACTGAGCGTCTGTTGTCAATAAATAAATCACAGATGAAGTCAGACTCCCGTATTTACACAGTGATTAAAACTCACGAGCCGAGGCGCTTAAACGGACCTAAACAAAACAAATGAGTGCAAAGGTTTCCCACACACGTGTACATGCGAGGTACACACGTGTACAAACGCTGAGCTAATCTTAGAAAACACACACACACACACACACGCGCGGAGGCATTTTCAAAGAGCTAAGGAGCATGAACACACATAGAGAGACATGTCCCCTAAAAACTCAAACTTTTCTTTTTTTTCTTTATCACAACAGACGCTGAGCAATGCTGTAGAAAATTACAGCAAAAAGAAACCAACTTCCGGTACTAATGTCAGGGGAATTCTGCTGTCTTGGCTATAAATGCTCCTTATTCATATCACAGCTTTTATTATTTATTACACACTATTTTCATGTATAATTTTGCATAAGAAAGAATGATTGGCATTTTTTCCAGTGTCTGCCATTACTCTCAGAGCCCTGTCCAGGACATTTGTGCCCCTGGTGTCCCAAATAAGAGTCCTGCATGGGTCTGATTTTAAGGACACCACTCAACGCAAGACTGCACCCGCCCCGCCAACAACACATATGACCAATTAGATCCGCAACCTGAACCAATCTGTCAACACAAGATCCGCAACCCGACTCTAAACCGCAAATCCTATAAAAACCACGCGCTGTTCAAATAATTTGGTCAGGCAGCACCTTAAAGTGATCATTTTGAACCACTACATACATGTGAAACTAAGATCATATATTTTAAAGTGAATAAAATTTTGTAAATACAATTAAAATAAGTATATATTTTTGCTTATTTTGGTAATATCAAGCAGCACATCTCCACAGTTCCAGGTGGCACAGGACACAGAGCTGATACACAAAGTCAGCAGTTGGAGGATTAATACAAATGCTATATGCTAAAACATTAGATTAATATTATTTTTATTTTATTTCAATATATTTATTATCCAACACCCACAAACCGACCCGCATATTGTTTGTGTTTAATCCAGAACCAAACCCACAAATGTACATTTTAAAATAAGACAGAACACCACCACCGATCAGCCTCTTCGTGGGTCATCTGCCAGGTACCTGCGGCTACCTACCCCGAGCAGGTATCAGGTCTGGCATTCTCTGGTCTTTTTCAGCTTATATGTATTCTTTAGTTAGCAATGTAAATTTCATAACTGTTGATATGCAGCCACCAGCTTTATGATCCACCAGAATTTACTTTATTAACTATCATTAGCAACCTGTAGCTGTTTCCCTGATTTGCAGGCAAAGCCAAAACTCAAGCAGCTGCAGCAGTGGCAGCCTTCAAACTGCAAACCCCAGAAATCATGTAAAATGACAGGATACCAGAGGGGAGTGGATCCAACATCAGTAAGTCCAGCTGTCTCACTGCTGTCGAGGAGAGAGTTTGTAGTTCGCTCTTTAGTTCTGATTTATGCTAAATTCCAACACCCGTGTGTCGGACATGATGTAGGGGTACACTTCAGTTTCCCTGTGATAGCTCTACTGTGCTTTACCAAGCCTGGGTTGGGGGTTTGATTTCCACTAGGGAACACAAATGCACTCGTGAGGCTCTTTGGAAGTTTTCAGAAAAAGACCTGTGATCAGATGACACTTCAGATTATTACTTGCAGTAAAGAACTTTTACAGATCACTATAAAGGTGAAAATATCGAGGCTCTGCACCCGGTTTTATCCAATACTTTTTCTAAGCTAATCAAACATATTGCTCAAAAATTAAATATCGTTTATATTGAAGAACTGCTGCTAAAAGTCTCCACAACTCCCAACCAGGCTGCCACCTCCTGAGACAGAATTTGATGAGAAAAGCGCCGACTGGCAGATGGGAATATCGCACAGAGTTTCGAATAAACGTCCCAGGGTAAATAACTGACTGCAACACACAACACACCTCCAAACCGCCCAACCCCGGATCCCTCTGACTCAATCTCCGCTCGAAGCCTCATCCAAGAGCACGTCTCGCTAACTATCAGAGGGAAAATCAAATATTTTGTTTTGAGCTTCACTAATATCAGCGTTTTTTACTCCACCCCTAATGGCATTTTTATTGATCGGCTTCTTAATGGCCGGCCCCATATATTTGACGGCACTCATTTAAAGTAGAAGTGAGTAATAGCTGTCTGAGGGAAGGCCGTAAAGCTGCGTGTGTGTGTGTGTGTGTGTGTTTTTTTTTTATCGTATTCTGTCATTGGGGCTATGGAAGGAAGGGAAGAGATGAAGGAGAAAGAGAGGATGGAAGAGATGGAGTTTTTAATTTACTGAGCACAGGAGAGCAAAGGGAAAAAGGAGAGGAAGAAGTGTGAGCGAGGCAGAGTACGAAAAGGGAGACTTTAAGGAAAGGGGGTGAAGGATAAGCAGTAAAAACACATTTTCCATACCTAACAAAATTTGTACTAAAGCATTTCTGCAAACGCAACCCATTTCACCTACACACACTCATACATCACCTCTCCGCTTTCGCAAACAAACCTCACAACCCCCTTTCTGTCCCCTCCTTCATCGCTCCCTCTCTCCCTCTCTCCATCCCTCCATCCCTCTCAGGTCATCAGCGAGCGAAACCACAACAAAGGGGGGCCGTTGCCGCGGTGACCTTGGCTGTGACATCATGTGGCGGCAGAAAGAAATGAAGCCATTAGGCCGAGGCAGCGCTTGCCCATAAATCAGACTGTTTCCAATAAGCTGCCTTAATGGTCATCCATCACCCCGCCAGCCAGCGCCCTCCGCACCCAACCGCCTGGGGAACGGCCACAGGGACGTAGGGGAGGGGGGGAGTAATAATGGGGGAGAGAGAGGAGAAACAGCCCGGGTAAAATCTGGGGGATATGGGAGGAGAGGAAAGAGAGGAGTAGCAGGGATGTGGGGAAGACAGGGAGGTGGGGAACCATGCAAAGATGAGGTAGAAGAGACGGAGAGTTTGGGGAGAGATAAGGGGCTGAAGGAGAGATGTCGATATGTGAGAAGGGGAACAGAGATGGGGTAAGATGGAGGAAAGGAGACAGAGGAGACGTAGAGGAGAGACAAAAGGGATCGGGGTGGATGAATGAAAGTAGAAAGAAGAGGGAAGAGATTTAAGGAGAGGGGACGGAAATTTGTGAGGGGAGAGGGGAAAGATGAAATCGCTCTTTATCAACTGAGGACAAGAAGGAGAGGAGGAGACAGGAGAGACAGCGAAGTGAGAGAAGGTGATGCTGGAGGGGGTCTGGAGAAAGACAAGGGGAGAGAGGACGAGAAAGACAAATATCAGAGGAACAGAGAGACACAGACAGCTGAGAGAGGTCGGGAAGAGATGAAATAGGAGAGCGGAGAGATGCAAGGGGAAAAGAGAATATTAAAGTTGATGAGACAGCAAGCAAAACAGGGTGGGTGGGATAACAGGAGAGACTTCAAGAGTGCAAGTCCAATGGAAAAAACGGAGATGATCCAAAGGAGAGACAGGTTTGGTCTCAAAGGCAGTGAGGAGAGAAAGGGAAAGACATTCGCTGTCTCCACCTAAATGTGTTAAACAAGATCTGATGTATTAAATTAGATGTCCAGATGCTTCATAGTCCCACGGTGCCAGTCTAGGTGTAGTGCATTAACTGCTGTGCATCTATTCATGATAACCGCATCATTCCCCCAGTGTACTGTCAATAACAATAGATCAACTCTATGAATTTTATGCTGTATTGTTCCGAGCCTATCACAAGACTATAATATCAATATCAAATAATGTTTTTAATATCCAGTGCCAAAAATATCTACAATATCTACATATGGTGAGTGCAGTATTGTTAAAGTTAGGGATGGGCATTTTAAGCAATTTTCATATTCGAGTACTCCCATCAAATTATTATAGCGTGCTCTAGTAGGCACAAAAAATACCTGAGGTATGAATAGGAATGTAAATTGGCCAACAGTGGAAAATGCATGCAAAACTTTCTGTTGCTGCCATTACATAGGTTAGACGCAGTAACGATGGACCAGCTTCAGAGTTGATTCAACATCTGCTCAGTTAGCACAAGCTTTCAAAGCAGCAGCGGCTAACATTAAAGATGACAACGATTAATCAATGATCGATTAATCTGTCGTTACAAATTTGATTGAACATGTCAAATTTAATCAATCAACTGTATGGCATAACATGACATAAGATTTTATCCATATTAAATAGCAAAAAGATTGACAAGTCATGTTCATGTCGGAGGTTGGGTGGCAATTACTTGATATGTTTAACAATGACTGACATCCAAATCTGATGCCCATCCTTAGTTAACATTAGCTAAAAATCATAGTAATGGCAAATACAGGGCAAATGATGTTTCAGGTAAGGTTAAGGTTAGGCAATTAAGACAACTGGTGAAGGTTTGAGAAAACAAACGCTGATTGCAAGTCTGTGGCACCGACTGCGATCTCCTTTATGAAAGTCACATGTGCTAAAGGCACATTTACCATCCAAACGTCAGCCCTTAAGGCCTTTGCACACGAGTCCATTTTTTCGGATGTATTATTTTTGATCCATCATCCGAAAAAAAAAAGAAAGGAAAAAAAAAACAACATACTCAGAGAAACCTTGCACATTTATCCCAATGCGTTTTAGTTTTCTATTTGTTGTGAAAATTCGCAATATGTGACAAAATGAAAAGACACATTTCCTCCTTTGTCTCTCTTCACTGGAGTTACCTATCTGGCTATCATCACTCCCTCCCTGTCTTTAATTTGGCAACACAGCTGCATGAGGGAGCGGAGCTGTCCTCCACATCATCATCCACCTGAATATTACTGAAAGTGAACTATCTGAGTTATGAAATGGTTCTGTGCGCCCCCTTTCTCTGTCTTGTCACGGCTGTGTTCCACCACCACATTTTCTACACTGATTCTTGGTCAAACATCTCAAAAAATGCAGAAAATCGAACCAGTTCCGAAAATGTTAGTGACAGACGAAAGTTTCTGACTCAGAGTGCAAACGTGAGTCCAAAACCAAATTTAGGTCTTAAATTCAAAAGATAAAATTTTGTCTAATTTCTTCTTTGCATTCATGAGTTGCAGCTTTTTCCTCAGTATTAAAATGACATCAACACTACCTAGCCGAAATGTAATTTATAAATGTCACTCCAGGTAGGCATGCTACTACGGACTTTAGGTGGTGCATTATGCATGTTCTTTTTTTCTGCTGAATAGTGTAAAATGTGCCTAATAGTACCTTAAAAAAAGAATATAAACGTCACTAACACTGTACTAAATACTGAAAGTTTTTCCACTTTTCTCGTCACTTTGAAATAAATTTTCTATTTATATCCATTTCTTTCCTGCGGGTGCATTTTTTACTCGTGTAACTACATCTTCCATTCATTAACGTATTTATTTGTTCCAACCCAGCTGACAGCCTTTTATAAATTGCAACATTTAAAGCAAATTTTCACTTGACAATCAGATGGAAAATTACAGCACTTAGACCAAATACATAAAAAACCCACAGAGTGAAGATGTATATCACATGAAAACATCCTTGTGCTGTGGAAACATCCATGTGTGCCAAACCCCAAACCCCTGGTAGCTAACCATGGCTGCAGAAATTACTCCACACACCCAGTAGTCATGTCATCAGGAACCTGGTGTAACCGGCCCTGTTTGTAGCCTGCACCACACCAGCCTCGTGCTGAAAGGTTCAATGTAAGTTATGACGCCTGGAGTCTGCAATTGTGGTTCAGCATCCTTACCGTCTCTCATTTAGTTTGTTGGTTTGTTTTGCCGTCCTGTTTTTTTGCTATCTTTGCTAACGGTTTGGTCCCGATCCCGGGGCTTGTTTTCTAAATATTCTGACTCACTCTTGTTCTCTCTTCACTTCATATCTTATCATTTCATTTCCCTTCTCCACCTCACTCCCCACTCCATCTTTATTTTCTCGTCCTCTCTGTGAGTGTGTGTGTGCATGTGTGTGTTTGACCATATTCTCAAGGAAGGCGAGAGCCCATTTTGGCCAAAATCAACTCACCCAGAAGTCACTTTACAACCCGTGCTCTTATGAGCCCTGTAAATGCAAGCTGAAAAATGATGTGTGTGGCGCGGCTCTCCTCTTAGGTTTCCCCAAGTACAGCGGCCAAATTGTTTTCACTAGGCACTACGAGAGGCATTATCCATCATTTTGAATGAGCTCTGTAATTGGGATTATAGGAGCAAAAGTGCAAAAATTGACTTTGAGAGTGATAGCATTACAAGTGGGCCTTTCAGATGAAATAAGAGGGTGAGTGTGTACTGTAAGCTAGTGTTTTGGCACGTTTGGTTAACACTGTGTAGCTCTGTGTGTGTGTGTCGTGTGTGTGCGTGTGCACTTTGAGCCCCATGCCTTTGTATATACATATATTAATGTGTATGTGTCTGAAAATATATGAATTTATGTCTGTATGTTTTTGTAGTGTGGGAGCATACGCAGGCCCCCTGGGTGTTTGTGTATTTATGCAGTGCTGCGTCTGCATACACTGTATGTATACAGTATATAAGTGTGTATATTTGTCTTTGTATCATATAGCTGTCTCTACCAAGTGTGTTACTTAAGGTTTAATACTGAATAAGGTGCATTTGCTTTGAGTCATTCTTTGGCTCCGTTGCAATTGTCACAACTTTGAGAGTATTATCACGCCTAAACCACGGCCACCTGCCACCAAACTGTCACATGTATTCATATTAAATACTTCAGTTGTTAATCTTACAATGTTACAATGGCGCCTTGTTGATAGAGTGAGAAGAACAAAAGAACCTTTCATATACAGTATGGTTATCCCCACTGCTAGCCTTCACACACACCATAAATTAAGCCCAAATTAACTAACTTTATCATGTCACATATTTGTAGAGCTTGTTAACAACAGCGAACCCTAACACATTCTCACTCCGACTTCGTCACATATCGACGTTTGGTCATGGATCTTCCACATCCACATAGGATGTGCAAGGTACCCTGGGTGCATTGGTGGTTGATGTTCTGGGACTCTTTGTCAAGTTCTGCCTGTTACATGCATTGTCTTCTTTCAAAATACACTTTTCGCGGGATATTTACCGTTTACATAAAGTCTCTTTCAAAATAAACGCACTACGTCAGTACAACAATGCAAATTGATGTTTTTTTCCTTCAACAACAAACGCACATGGTTGGGTTTAGGCAACAAAAGCATGTGGTTGGGTCTGGGAAAAAAAGAACAGGATTTGGCTTCATAATCTTACAAGATGCGAACAAAGTCGGTGTTTGTTGGACCCATCCACCACCAATCCCGCCCACCATACTCGGGCTTTTGCCACATTAATTTTCGTTCTTGGCAACTGGCCGCGCAACATGCCGATGTAAAAGACGGCTTTTTTTTGTCAGTGTCTGATGCCATATTTCAACGACTTTGGCATGAACCCCGGTTTGACCACACAGACTCAAAGAGTATGTAGTTGCTTTGTAATAGGCATGTCAAGATACCAGAAATTTAGTAGTCGATACCAATTCTAAGATACAAGAAAAAAAAAAAAGCTAAATGTTTAGCGTTCAGCGTGTCACTATGCTGCTGGCGTTTGTAGAATAGTGTAAATATGTGGCGCTCTTATGGAAAAGAATTGAAAAAAATATGCTGGTCTGAGGAGAGAAATGCTTTTCTTTTTAACGAGTCGAGGCAAAGCTTTCACTTAAGCTGCACTTGTCGCCATCTACCATGTGTTGTTGCTCTTCCCTGCTGGTGTGCATTCTTCTTCTTCCTTTGGCATTTAGAACTAGAACAGTGGTTCCCAACTGGTGGGTCGTGATCCAAACTTTGGTCACTGGTCCATTCTGAATAGACCGCGAGTGACTTGCAAACGTATCAAATATAAAAACACTTTATTTTGAAGTATGGTAAATTTCCAGCACAGAGCTTTTATTCTGAAGTGCCATTTCCTGCAGTAGAGTGAGCGACTACCGGACAGCTATTTAACAGACGGTGCTTCTCAAAGTTGAGGAAGGATCCTTACATGGCTGACTACATCATCATCACATCCTGACGAAGGACTGTTCCAATGTCAAAGATCCTTCGAATTCTGCCGAGGACCGTATCCTACCTGCAGAAAATTGTCAACAATGCATGTGTATCCTCAGCCAGCATGAGGTACCCACAATTCTTTGTTGCACAATTTGCTCGAATTGAAGGCGGGGCCTTTTGAATGACGGACACCTGGGCACTAGCTAGCCTGTTCCAATGTGTGTTCACCGAATACTGGGAGGGAGTCTTGCCTAGCCACTGTAGGACCCAACTTGAAAGGACCCGTCCTACCAAGGAAGTATCCTTGACTTTGAGAAGCGCTGAGAGACAGCAAACTAGCTTGAAAACATGGCCAAACACCAAGTATGACACTGACACAACACTTATGGGCATATACGCAGCCACCAGGTCAGGAAGAATTGAATCCCTGGTGCGTACAGTACCTATGGTACTGGAGAAAAATGAGTACTGTCACGTTTGTAGAACACTGGCATTAATTTGGTTCAGAAGTATTGTTTCCTGTGACATCCCTACTCTGCAATTAGCCACATTGATAGCATTAATATTGGACTTTAATTAGATGGTTTGCTGACACAACTGTAGTTAATTTTTTCAAGTAAGAGATATCGTAGCTGTCGGAAATTCCCTATATCACCAAAGGAAATCTGGAATTATAACTAAGAGGCTGATGTGAACAGTTTTCCCCACTTAATTGCTTGTAATTATTGTTTGGACAAAACAATCACAGCATGCACAAAATTCTGTAACTTTAGAATTACTGTGGTTTGTATAACTAGACAACACATTGAAAGACACCAAACAGCTGATAACAGGAGTTTCGCAAACACAGGAGGCTTAAAAACCAGACCAGTTTTAAAATTGAAACCTTGTTGCCCATAAAGAGAAATGTAATTATTTCTAAAACTGTAACAGAATAGAAAAATGTGGCACACAATATTACTAATTATTGATTATCTTTCCAGCGCAGACAGACATGTTCGCTCTATCACTCTCACTAGTACATTCATTTGATTTGACGAACACTTTCTTCAGAGTACATGAATACATGGTTCCTACTCTGTGTGTACTTTTTGTCTGCAGATATGTGTAGCTGAAGTGTGTCTGAACCTCGTTTGCCTCTGTGTGTGTGTTTTACTGTGAGTGCTCTGTTGTGGAGAGTGTGTGTACAGAGCAGGCAGGCAGACAAACACAAGCCCAGCGGGTACTATTTTATTCATGGTGGGTAATCCCTGCTCTGCACCTCCTTAATCTGCTGCCATGGAGTGTTTGCCCAGAGTTCAGCCCCACTCCACCTCCTCTTACCAGCTCACAATTTCTCTGACTCTCACTTTGACTCTCAGTCCAATTCTGACTTCTCCCCTCCCATGTGACAGAGATCTGATGGTTTCTAATCGGCACAGCTTCAGGTTTTCAGATTGTTGACAGGTTGTACACAGTAAAAAACGACCAGCTGCTTGAACGTTAAAGTCAGGATGCCACTCTTGCTGTCCAGTGGACAGCCTACCTAGCGGGGGAAACTTTCTGTACTCCGTAAGATTTAGTGGCATAGACCGAATCACTGTTTTGTCTTGCTAACAACAGTCACTTCTGGGTAGACAACTGGCAACTGAGTTTAGTTGCGGAGATATAAGAAATTGTTTATTTCTGTTGTCAATTTCAGGACTTTCTTTTCACATTTAGAAATATATAGTTAAATACAGTGGTCTGACGTGTTTTTGCCGGGCTTATCTGTCTACTGTGTTGTTTTTCTAGCGTCCAATAAACCAAATCTAGCAGGACAGAACTCATGATCAGTTTAAGTGTACGCGACATTTAGCTTCAGCTTGGTTTGAACCTAAGGTGGGTGAGCCTCTCTGTGCAGAGTTTGCATGTTCTCCCTGTGTCAGTGTGGGTTTTCTCCGGGTACTCCAGCTTCCTTCCACAGTTCAAAGGTATGCAGGTTAATTGGTGACTCTAAGTTCTCCGTAGGTGTGAGTGTGAGTATGAATGGTTGTCTGTCTCTATGTGTCAGCCCTGTGATAGTCTGGTGACCTGTCCAGGGTGCACCCCGCCTCTCACCCAATGTCAACTGGGATAGGCTCCATCCCCCCGCGACCCCCAACAGGATAAGTGGTTATGGAAAATAAATGAATGAATGAATATATTTGGAATATTTTCTCCTCTTTACCGAACATAGTAATCAATCGAAGCAGTGGTAGATCAGCGTCTCCCATGTTCTGTAAAGTAAAATTACTACTTTTGTCAATGGAGTCTGGTTGAGGCAACTGAGGCAGAGTTTGCTCAGCGTCATCTGATTTTATGCGTGTGAAGTGGGGGTTTTCTTTTTATTGTAAACATACAATGTGATTTGGTCTATAGGAGAAGTTTTACACAGTAATTAACTACAATGTTGAGTTACATATACTTTACTTTACTACTGTTTTATGGTACTTTATACATGTACTTTTACTCCACTACATTTTGGAGGCAAGTATTATACCTTTTTAATCTACTACATTTATTTGACAGCTTTAGTTAGTTAGTCATTAAGGTCTAGTATGGAGATAGATCTGCAGTCTGTAGTTTGAGTACAAATGTTGCCAAACTACTACTGCTGGTTTGTCCTTGGGAGGGTGAGACTGTTATTATTAGATGTTGATCTTTTAAATAGTTTCCCTCATTTATCAAATAAATTGTTTAGTCTGTAAAATGTCAGAAAATATTACAAAAATAAAATAAAATAAAGGCTGCCAATCCTCAAATTTGAGAAGCGTGAGCCAGCAAATGCCATTGCAAAATATGAACCAGTTGTTTTGTCTTCCTTTTTAAATATTTTTTTTGTTGATCGACGGATCAGTTATTAAACTAATTACTGCAGCACTTGCTGTTAGTCAGCATTGGCATGAATGAAGACAAGTCACAAGTATAAAAAGAAAGACAAACAGCCAACGTGATGCCTGAATTCAGTCAAAACTGGAAGGAACAAACGTTTTGCTGAAATGTGTTCAAAATAAGCACGAAGTCAAGGAACAAAAACAGATGTGATGTCTTCAGTTAATCTGCACACACATCTTTTCAACATCGGTGTCGGTTTGTGTTACTATTGGATGTGGCGTCCACGCTAGAATACATCTGAACAGTGATCCAAAACTATCAGATGTGGAGAGCACCTTAAGAAAAGAGCACTGAGGCTTGAGGCCAGCGCTGTTGGCTTTTATTCTGCCTCTTTCTCTCAACCGCACTTTTTCCTTTCTCTCATCTCTCTAGGCACCAGTCTTCGGTTATTATCCTCACACACACACACGCACACACATACTGGGGACCTCGGTGGCCCTTCTCAGCTGGTACAGAGCCCCATATGCTCCAACTCCTGTTGTTATTGTTGTTGTTTGGCTACCCGGCTCATTTGACGTGTGGACCCATGACAGTGTCCAGGACCCCTTCCAAGTCCTGCCTGGTGCCCCTTAGAGAGAGAGTGTGTGTGTGTGTGTGTGTGTGTGTGTGGTATTTATGTGTGTGTATCAGTGAGCCTGTTTGTCTGTAACAGTACAATGATATGATGTGCTGTCTACTTCATGTTGATGTATTTGTGTGTGAATGCGTCTGTGTTTAAACAGTTGTAAAAGTGTATTTCAGGGGCGAGTTTTACCATCACTACTTACTGTCGTTATTTGTGCGATCATGAATACATGTGTGAGGTTGAACTTCTGTATCTTTCTGAGGACCTTGTGTTTGACCTTCAGAGCAAGGACATGTTTGGAAAGTGAACATATTTTGGTTCTCACCTCTTCAAAGGGTTGTTTGAGGGTTACGACTTGGTTTTAGGGTTAAAGTTGGAATTAGGTTTAGGTTAAGGTTCGGGTTAGGGCTGGGGAATGAAATATGTCAGTGGGGGTGCTCACATCTGTGTGTTATGTGAGAAATCAACTCTTATAAAAAGTATTCGCACAGCCAAATTTGGACGGGATGCCACCCACGCTGCCACCACTTACTCTCTCTGTCTCTCTCTCTCTCACACACACACGTACGCACATCATCTACACAGGCACATCCTCTACATCAATGAAAAGTGTTTGAAATAATATGTATTTTCCCTTTTTTGTCAGGTGCCAGTGATACTTTAACGTTCACATTAATATTTTCCCAAACAGTCATGCATTTGATTGACGTTTTGGCACCATTTGCTACTTACAAAAACTGTGACAAAATGTATGTAAAACTTGAATATTGTACTACACAAATAATGTGATAGTAAAGGTATGCAAATATCTTACCTTTGTTTCAGTCTGTTTAAGTTCCCCAGGAAATATCCAGATCATTTTCTTCATGGAGCTACATGGGAATTAGTACAAAGAGACATAAATAGGCTAAAGGGTGTCACCAAAATATGACCCAAGAAATAATTAGTGCTACTGTTTGGAATTCTCCTGCATGTAAACACAGGAAGGGCGGATCTGTACTGTGTTTCATGTGAATTTTGGCCATCTGTCCACTAAGCACGCCGCCCACATTGCCTCTCCACATTCTGATGAGCTACAAGGACACATTATCTCCACTTAGCCCTTCGCCACTTGGCAACTGCAAGAACCATAACAACCAGTCTTTATAAAAACCCACTCTGAGCCACAGCTCTTATTGCCTTTGGAACATGAGGCAACACACTCAGGGCTTTCCAGACCTTCCTCCCTTTCTGGTTGTGCCGAGCTGCGCCCTCCTCTTCTAAAAGTCTTTGGTTTTCATCACTGTAGAAATGTATTCAGGGAGACATTTATCAGCGAGCTGCCTGCCACCGGAGACCGCATTGGCGGCCATTTTACGGGCCAGGTCAGGGAAAACAGGAAAGGGGAACTGCACTGTAAGAGAATGACATTTACATGTATATTTACATTTATTCACAGCTGTTGTCGAATGGAAGCAACCCCAAGGGACTGAGCGGGAAGACTAGAAAGGTCAGAGCCTGTGCATGTATTAAAGCTTTATTAGCTTAGCTTTGGTGTTAGCTTCATCTACACTCAGACAGGGTCTCGCTTCTAGTTCTGGAGAGGGAAGAATGTTTCTGTGGCTCTTGCTTCTTTAAGCATAATCTTTCTCAAGCTGCTAAATTAGATGAAATAATGAAATAAATTTATTTACATAACTTAGACAGATATAGACACTGCTAGGACCGACGTCACAATGATGTCAGTTTGTTGGCTGGAGGCAAAACACGACATGCCACCACAGGGCTGTAGGCTACATAGGAGTCTTTAAATGTCGTCTTGTTGTGTTATTGGGAACCAGAATAGAAGGAGTCATGGCTCAAAACTTAAATTTTATCACATACAAGCCGCCACTGCCCATCAACAAACCAAAGACAACTATGGTTTAATTTGATAAGACGAAAGGACTGGATGGAGGCGGTCATCAAAAATGCTCACATGTGCAGCGCACACTTCATATCAGGTTAGGTAAAAAGGGATGAATAACGTTATGTGTATTAAGGTTTATCATGTCCACCTCATCAGAAACTCGGGAGGGATTAAGAGGAATATTGGACTTCTTTGTAATGCTAACTTTTTAGCGCATTAGCTAACGTTAGCTTCGATAGCAAAACAAACTGTTGGACACTTTTCAAATGTCATACTCCTTTGTAAGATTGGCATCATAATCAACCATATAACTTCCTGTGACATCATCCATCCACTGAGTGAGAGCATACGGGTCGGCCAGTCTGGTCCTGTTGGTCAGTGTTTACTTTTTTAAGTAACAGTCGTGGTCCCGGAGAGTGAGTGACCTGACATGGTGCATTCGTAATGTCTGTGCCTCCAGCTAAGCCCCACCCACCAAAAACGTCATTCTGTTTACTAACAGTAATAGGGTCTATTAGTCCAAGTGTAAAATGCCATTATTTGAGAGCCATGCTTTTCCAGGTAACCAAAATGACTTCGGCCCAACATCAGCCAAACTTGGCACACACAAGAAATAAGTTGGACCCTGTCCGGTAGCATGACTTGGCTGAGACTCATAATGAATGATAGCCCAGAATCAGGCAAAAGGGACTGGCCAGATTCCGGCTGCCGACACTGCCATTATCAGGCCATTGTCAAAAATGACCTAGCCCAGCATCGGCCCTAACTCGCCACGCTGGAGGAAATAAGTTGGGTTGCATCTGGTTGCCTGACTCGGCTGAGACTCTTAGAATCAGGCCACATAAACTGGGTAATGAACTGCTCAATACTTTTCTGAATTTGAGTAGACTTAATACAGCAAACAAACAATAAAAAGTATTTCTGGTACAAGTCAGGCGCCAGAAATAAGACAAGGCATTTCAACTTGTTTTGAGAAATATTATTACAATCAAGAGGCAGAACATCTGGAGCAGCCATTTTTATTGACTTATAGACTTAAACTTTCAATTTCAAGATCCCTAGCAGTTGTTTATCTTATATTCAACATGTTATTAAAAACTGAATATAAATATAGTATATGAAGAAAGATATGGCACAGATGGAGAGATTTGTTTTACTTTTGTGCTGTCTGTTATTTGTATAGGTGTCAGTTTCTCTAATTTTGCTGCTTCTCTCCTCATATTTAATTACAGCAGCAACCTCAAAAGACTAAAGTGACATTTCATGGTTATTTCTCAATATGCGAGCGATAAAAACTGACTGCTGAGTGAAAAGAATGCAAAAATGCCTGCTGCGTTTAAGTCTGAGATGTGATGCTCATTTCCCTCATTTAATGTGTTAGATTACACAATTACTTCTTTCCTATAAAGAACTGCAGCTGTGATAGTTGCCTGTTAATTACATTAGCTAACACATTTTTTCAACATTTAAATAATTCTCCCAAATAATATATCTTATCTCCAGAGATGCACATGGCAATGATTCAATTACAGAGTAGAGATGAGGAATTAAAAAAAAAGAAAAAAGAAAGAGCGCTCGGTATTACAGATGGCAAACTCTTGCTTCACCTTTTATAGTCGAAATCTCTTCACCCCAGTTTCTATTTATTTCCTTTTCCTATTGAGTGTCTCCGGTCACTGGAGGCTGAAGATACAGTTTTATTTGGTCTAATCCTGAGCTGTTAATGTCGATGTGCCTGCACACCGCTTCCAACAACAGACACTGTCAATATCTGTGCAGAAAAACTCCTGACACAATGATAAATGACACCTTCCTATTCATAAACACACACACACATATCCATGCACATAAATACTGTTCACACATCGGCTTTTACACCCACACACATATGCATATAAAACACACCTCCGCCAGGTCCCCTTCAAAATTATGTTGGCCGAGTGCAGGCGCTGGCCTTAGAAACCACAGCCTCCACTCCCCCCGCCTCCAAACTCCCCTTCATGTCCCTCTCAGGAGCCAAAATGGCGTCCATAAATCAAGGAGCTAGATGTAATCTGCAGTGTCCAGAATGCAAGGGGCGAGGCTGCGGAGCATAATGCGACTGGTTCTCCATTGTCATTCAGACGCAGGCAGCAGCACCGAGAGCCTTGCCTGCACCTGATAAGGGTCCGCTCAGAGTGAGCCATAAATCACAGACAGTGCCAACGGTTACTCCACTGATTTCACACACTGAAGGAGAGATGGCGAGTGTGAGAGGCACAGAGAGGGGAGGATTAAAGCACAAAGAGTATGGAGACAGTGGTTTAGAATATGAGCGGTAGATGGCCGCAGATGAGGATGAAAATGTGAGCGTAGAGGAGAAAGAGAACACTTTGGAGAGGAGAAGAGAATGAGAGACGGTGTGGGAAGGAGGGAGTGCGAGGGAAGAGAGAGAAGGAGGGAGGGAAGGAGGCAGGGAGGGGATGATAGATCTGCAATTTACTCCCCTATCTCATCTGGCAAGAAGTTTCTCCACACAAAAGGCCTGACCTTCAGGAAATAAACACCTCGCTCTCCCAGAGAGCTGTGCTGAGGTCTGCGCTGCATGTCAATTTCATCACCAGGTCTCAGGACAGAAATAAAAGGAATACACAGAGTTTGGGGAAAATAAACTCTTTCACCCAAAATAGTCCATAAAAAATAACACTCCATGGTTTTAGTGAGTTGCCTCATTCTTCTTACAAAACCATTTTTTGCCGAATATTTTGATAGGATATATTTCAGGATATTTAAAATCAGTTGGTCGATGTTGTCACACTGACAATATGACGAAGGTTCCCCCCAACCACAAATCAACAACTCCTCCGAATTAAATGACAACTGACATCCGTACAGCAGGACCACATAATTTGTTACTGCCCTCCGAAACAATTACAAGTCACTGTCATAAATATGAAAGTGTTTTCTGATCTAACACTGATGATGGTTGTTCGGGAATGATCACAGTCACACTAAAAGAAACTAATGTTGAAAGCTGGGAGGAAACAGGAAACAAATGTCCCAAATTGTATTTGTTAAATAAAGTGCCTGTGGCCTGCACCAGGTTTTTCCTTTCCAACTGCTCATGGGGGAGCTTGACCAACATGTGGGGGTGCTAACAAAACAGACTATTTTCATGACTTTAGAGTTAATTTATGAGGGAATTCTTGATTTTTTCAATAAAAGCAGAGATAGGACACAATACATTTGATTTAAATGTCGTTTTTTGGGGGGATTTGACCAAAAAATATTTACAAAATAACTGTAAGCGTGATACGAGTGACTACAAGGCGATGACAAAAAAACAATTAATAACAATGCAATACATCCTAAATGCAACAGCAACATAATGCAGCGTGTCCTAACAGCAAGCAAGTATCTGACCATCTCAGCGTCACATCATGTAACATCAGGCAATTTCTTACACAATGAATTAGTTAAATATGCACTTCTGTTGCATCATGTAAACCAACTATGTAGCTATCGACTACCACTTACAAGATAGGTGAGTAGCCTTTTTGTACAGAAAACCCACATTTTGTATTGCGATATTTACTGGAAATAACACACAATATAGCCATCAGCAAGCAGGCTGTTAGAAGTGATGGTTATTTTTCAGAAACTTTCAGCATTGTAGCTATTTTCCTCCAGCCAGCTGCCACCTTATTAAGTGAAATATGGAGGTAAGATATGGATTACTGTTCATTTCAACTTCACAAATTACACTTTCAAAGCGAGCAGCTGGAATAAATAAAAACAAAATGTCTGACAAAAGTTCAGCTGAAAACGCTGCACAGTGCTATGTCGCTCGGGCCAGTTAGGACAAATAGAAAACTGCGATCAAACTTATATTGCTACTGATGCCCACGCGCACATCATAGGGTACACATGCAGCATTAGCATGCAGCCAGAGACCAAACTGACAACAGAATGGCTAGTTATTAACTTTTACATATTTCTTTCTTGAGAAAATGAAATATTAAAATGCTTGCGGGGGCTTAACTGGGGTAACGCAGATTTGTGACGTGGCTAGAGCACCCCCCAGCCCGATGTAGTGACTTTCAGTGCCTGAAAGTGCCAACTTCTTTAGTAAGCCAGATGCTGAGTAGTTTTGCACCTTTGGTTTTCTTTTGACTTGGAAACTGAGCTGACTGATGAAATAGCTGCACTCTCTCTCCAGAAAACTGGAGTTTCAGAAAACTGCCACAAACCTTCACAAATTCTGGGGGGGGGGGGGATGTCCAATTGTTAAACTGATTATATGTTTTACACATTTATATTCTTTGCCTTGAACAAAGTAAAATAAGTAAGTAAAACTATTGTAAAGTAGGTTGATGATTCACTATCCACTGAATAGATATGGTCTGTTAAAGTGCTTCATGAGAGCCCTACTGAATTCTTCACATCCTGAAGGCTGCAGGAGCAAACATAGAATCCACCTTTCACGAACAATCATAAAATCTACTTCCCAAGCTGAAATCCTGAGACCGAGTCAGAGAAATTCATTCAGCTGAGAGCGATCTTCCCTCCAAGAGATTTGGTTCTTTGTGTCTCATCCTAATCACTCTACCCCCATCGCTTCACCTCGAGTGGCAGCTCTCACTCTCACCACTGCCTCTATTCAATCATCCCCTTATTCCTTATTCATATGCTAAACCCCTATAGCAGAGCCCCTTTGGCCAAGCGCACTGTGAGATAGATGTTAACATGTGTAATCCCCCATTAACGCGTACGAGACAACGTATCCTCCGCGGACGCCCACTCTCCCCCTGGGATTAGCCCTCTGAGAGTGGAGGGGCTGATGGGTAATGGTTCAGAGAAGCTCCTCTCAGTTTCAAAAGACATCCTCCCTCCCGTCTCCTTCCCCTCCACCCCTGGAGTTTGAGTGGAGATCACTGAGGGTAAGTGTGTTTGCCTGAAGGATTTAACTGATTGTGAAGAGTGTCGGTATTTATAAGACATCTATTCATTTCAATCCCGAGCCCTTCAGGAGCTGTTCTGATTTGTTCTGTACCAACAAAAACAGCCAAAGAAATGCTCCAGTTTAAAGAAAGCTGTAAATTTAGCAGATATCTTTGCAGGTAGCAAATGTGAGTGTCATGCTGGTAAAGCTACACAGAGTCTGTGAAACATCTGTATTACGTTTGCAGTTTTGCAAGAGTTTACGACCCTGTAGACTGTATCTTCACGGGATTAATATGGTTACTGATTAATAACAGTGGACAGTGTTGAGATGATCAGATTTCAAAATTACTTCCCCACTATTTAGTCTATTTTCGAAGCGATGTTGCAATACTTTTATTTCTCGATCCAAGGAAGACAATAACACAAGATTATTGTACAATATTTTGGATTCTGATACCAGAGGTAATATAAATAATGTAGACAAGAGAAGGTAGCATTCAATAGAGCATACTAAGGTCCATGGCAAAAGAGAGGTGCTCCTCCGCGTTTTCATGGTGCAACTGCTGTGCCGTGAGAAAAAAACTTTTGGAACGCATTAGCAAACACCGCATGTCAAGTGACCAGGACCAACCAATTACAGCCGATAGATATCTTTCCCTTCATCCATTAATATCAGTCAGTGATAAATATGAAGAAGAAGTTGTTCATGTTCGTGCAGAGCTGCCAGAGCTTTACATTTGTCCCACGGACGACAGGCCTACACACAAACAGCACCTGGAAGAAGATCAGCACTGCACTCAGGATATAAGGATACGGTGCTGGTTATGGTTGCTCAGCATCCTCGAAACGCAACCTGCCGCCACGCTCTTGAAAGCTGGCACAGAAAAGGCACCCAAGTAGCACCCAGCATCCAACCATGAATTTTCCCAGTGGTAAAAGACGCGTCATGTATACGGCCCCTAAGTGGGCTAAATAACATAAACTGTTTAATTAAAAAAATATATATATTTTATTAGAAAACACTAGTTAGGTGTTCCTAATAAACTGATGGGCAAATCAACAAAGAATCCAATGTGGCCGCTGCTAGTACCATGAATTGTGTGGCATTTGCAACCATTATCTGCCCCGTCTCAAGGCCTCATTTACAAAAGATATTGTGCCAATAATATTACAGTGCAAACACCCCCACAAAGTGGCAATTTGCCCCTTTTTTTTGCATCTAATTGCAATGATCCATGTGGCAAAGTATAAATGTTACCTTTGTGCCAGTAGTAGGCAGACCAACGGCAGAGAGAAAAACAAAAAATTTAATTTTCAGACCGTGAGCAGCAGGTCCTGACCGACAAGATGCAAGAGCACACCTGGCATGAGGATGTCGGATGAAAGTAGTCAATTTTGCACCAAATGTATGAATATTACCTGACTGAAGCATGTGCAAATAGCACAGGAGCACCAAAATGCTATTTTCTTGGCAGCATAGTTAGGGGTGTATTTTACCTTCTGTAGTGGCTCTGAGAATTACATGGTTTCTTTTTGTCTCATTTGTGCTGTTAGCGGCCGCAAAAGCCACACAGTCCTTTGGTGAATTCACCCCTGAGTGTACTTTTACAAGTGTCCCTTAAGGCAACATACATCAACAGCGTGTGACATGCACCAAAAGAACCATGCCCATTGTTTCCTATAAAAGCCTGCACATTGCCAGTATCATGACATGGGTTACTGTCTCAAGAAGATACGATACACACCACTGTCCTGTTTCCCAGCATCAACATTGTACGTAACTATTTCTACCCAAATCTAAGTTAACATCCCATCGCAGACAGGCAGTTAATGTGCTTAATCTTTCCCAAACCATAACCAAGTGTTTCTGTTGCCTGACCCTAACCATGCCTTAATCATATAAGTTAATTTGCCATAGCTACTGTCTTTCCCTAACCTTAACCATTTAAGGTGTGCTGATGGATTCACGTCGTCAACTCATGCATTGAGTAACATTACAAGTTAACGTTCCACCTTAAAAGTCCCCAGCAGTCGGCCCAGTGAATTATTTTTCTCAGACTCCAGTTGCTGTGAGATGCAGCAAAACATCCTTTATTTTTATAGTTACAGTTTACTACTAAAACTCTCCACAGTGTGAACAGTGGTTACATGAGCCTCAAAACCAGACACAACTCAGCGCTGAGCAGAGTGACCGTCCTCTACTGACCAATCAGACTGCAGTGTTCACAGCTCCACCTTTTAGCACCAGATCTGTGTGCTGGGTACCCCAACAGAGGGGGGACCAAACATGGGGACGGTACAGAACAGTTCTATCCCAACAGAGGGGGGACCAAACATGGGGACGGTACAGAACAGTTCTATTGGTACCATCCACAACTTGTCACAGAGGAAACAGAAAACAATAGCGTACTGAGCTGAACTCTATTGTAGCGTACTGCACGGTGGAAACGGGGCTATAATAAACTACACTCTGCTGAAGTGAAATAAATAAATAAATAACTTGATTTACCTGATTGTTATCTGCATTAGGAGAGCAAACTTTAATCATCTAATGCACAGCAATAATACTAAATTACAATACCCACACTGGCATCACTGGCAACACAAAACATTCATAATGTGTTGGGGATGTTGTTACTGCACATGACTTCACCAAAGAAGTGGTGTCCAAAAACTTGTTAATTGCAGTTGCCCTTTCATTGCACGCCAAGTTCTTCACACATGAAAGACTGCACATCATCTACACTCAGGAGGAGTTCAGCTCAAACGGCGGTTACATCATGTCTGCGGAGTGAGACGCTGTTTTAGGTTGGCCTGTCTGTGAATGGGACCTGCGTGTACACACCTCATTGGGTTTCACATTATGTACCCTAATCCGGCCAGAGACTATCAAAGGAAACATTAGATGGAAGACCTTGAAAACTTTTGCGACACTGTAGTGCACTGCTCCTCTTGGACGCGTTTCAAAGCGCGGCCCTGTCTCTGAGAGGGAGGTGCTGATTTTCTGGCTGCTGGGTCACTTTTTGTGAGAGGAAATGCACCTAGAAAATTTCCCATGCTGGAGAAAATGCGTGATTTCTGTAAATTCCTTTAGATATTTGATCTTTTTCAATGACCCAAAAAACTGGAAAGACATTCAGACTGAATGTGGAACAGAGTAAAAAATGAAGAAAAGACGAGCCTTAGTTAATGATGACAATATTAATTTGACATTGGAAAGAAGTGTTGGTTTGGATTAGTGTAGTTAAGGAATTATCCATTAAAATAATACTCAAAAGGTTTTTAAGAAGTGGCAGAAAAGTGTTTGAAGCCCCAGAGATTTTGTGGTGGAACCGCCCCTAAATGCTCCCAAATCCATTCAAAATGACATCAACAAAAATATGAAAGTCTGAGGGTGTTACTCCCTCAAACTGCCAAATTCCTCTCCCCCCTCCCTTTATCCTTCCCTTACTCTCTGTGGAAATGTGAAATTAGCTGAAACATGAGGACAATTACAAGAAGGCCTAGCATAAAGACTGGGGGACTGGGAAAATAAACTGATCACAGACCCCTGAACAAATCTGGTTTACTTTACAAAGCCTCCTCTGAACTCCTGCCAACGTTTCCCCCCATCTAGATAATTCCTCCCTGAGCAGTTTCATGTTTACACCTTGAAAATCGCTGGATGATCAAGAGGGAAGAGACACCGACGCATTCCCTTCCTTTGTTCTGCCAGAAGACGCTCGGCTGAGCATCACACCTCAAAAGTAACATTAGAAATATCTAATTGCGTAAAAATATGCAGGTCATCCTTTTGAAGTTTTTTTCTCTCTTTGTGGTTTCTGGGCTCCCTCCCATTTACAGTAAATCTGTGGGAAAAAACACCCAGTAAGCTGTCTTCTTTGGTGTCTCTTATTTAAGACTGGGTTCAGGTCTTTTCTCTTTTTTTCAGCAGCTAAGACCATTGAGGCGTTTTATAGCTTTTCTCATTACTGCATTTTCCAAACAGTGTGCGAGGGGCAGTGGTGCATGGTTGAATTATTCAGGGGTACTGGGGATAACGGCGCAGGGGCTGATGTGTTATACTGCACTGCTGTAAGGGGTCCTGCGAGGGACATCAGAGGACTGCCATGTCAGAATGTAAACCGGCTTTTATAACACACTGAGAGATGGAAAAGAAACAATAAAGAGCTGCAGATGAAAGCTTTATTTAGTGAAACAGAAGCTAGAGAAAGCAACTCGGTCTCAGTAAAGACCCGATCTGTGCCTTGTGGCAGATTTTACAAAGCAATACATTGAAATATTTTGCCTAACTGAGCTTTTCATAACACAGATGAAATAAAGTAGCACATAAATACGGGTTTTATACGAGTTTTGAGGCAGGTAAAGGTTTTTATAGGAGATCAATGAATGTTTAAAGGCCAATAGCATACTGTAATTTTTAAAGTTTTTGGGTGGCCACCTGTCCTTTGGTGTAGCACCAGCACTATACCAGAATACCCATGTGTGCACAAAGACAAATATCTGTATCAGTAAGTATATTCATACTCCAAAGAGGACAAACCTTTCCATTTTGAACACCACATGAGCTTTCCTGTTCCATCCTCAGGCCAAAATCCCTTTGCTTACAATATATCTCATAAAATAAAATCATTATACTTCCAAAGCAGGATTTATACCTCTGCATTGTATCAACGCCGTACTTATGGCATAGGTTCTGCGTAAACATGCACACTATCCTGTAGCCTACATTGTAGCCTGACCTGCACCTCCACAGAAATGTAACTTCACAGCACAATGCAGACCTCCTGTTTATTTACTTTAATTTACTTTTATTTGACAGATAAGAAACAATAAAATGTGACGACAATAAAGCCCCGCAAAATTTTAAGTTTTGTGTTTGATTTATCCTGGCTTCATGTGAGTAGAGGAAAGTCAGCTAGCCGCTTGGCTAATTTATGCAATGGGAAATGCCAGGGGTTAATGCTAATAATGTTAGCATGTTATTTATGTTGGGAAAGCATGTCTAGCAAAAGAGGTGTTTGGTCTGTACACCTTGAGAGTTATAAATGGAGCCAAATTGTGTTACCTTTGTTAGATGCTGCTGTTGTTACAGGCTTCATATGAGTAGAGGAAAACTCTGCTAGCTGCTAGGCTAAATTATTCAGTGTAAAATGTCATAGGCTAATGCTAATAACATTAGCATGTTGTATTCATGGGGAAAACATGTCAAAAGACAAGTGTTTTGTCTGTAAATCTTGAGTTATACTGGAGCCAGAGTTTATACTTGTGCTTAATATTGCCACTGTTTAGCAATGTGTATGTTTATGTGTGTTTTATGTGTGTTTTAGAATTAATTAAACGTTACTGCACTTCACAGAAACTTAGCACAGCGGTACAGAACCCCGACCCCAACTAGTGTTTTCGAGGTGTAATTGCAGAGCGACACACACACACACACCACCGCACACACATGCTCACAGCAGCGAAGACCACTTGCGTAGGCTACATCGTAGGCTCTGCGTAGAGCCGATGCACAACTAAAAGTCAGTCTTAAGGCAGCCCTGACACCTATGAATTACATTCATATGCAAAAATAAAAACTTATATATACATTTAAAATGCCTGGATCTAAATGAGCTATTTCTTTCTGAACATCAAAATCTATAAATTCCCAAATTATAGCTGCAGAAAATGCAAAAGACAGAAACAGAATCCCTCACGGCTCTGTCCCTTGTTTAGTTATGTAATACCCAAAAAGGAGAAAAAAATGTTTGGCATATTAGGAATTGTTCATTATCATAATTTTGCTGTCTTTCAAGCAAACTTTTGTGAGGTCACACTGTTGTTTTTGGCTCGTCTCACAACCTTGGTAATGGAACATGTATAGCCTGCAGACACATGGTGCTTTGAGGTGTGTGAGTCGGGGTGGCAGCATATGGCTCCGGCGCATGGCAGTCGCGCACAAAACCTACAGCGTGTGCCATATGTGAGCGTATTTTGCATGCTCAGTGTATACAGCCTCGGAGCTTAATGGCAATAACAATTACACATACCTCCTCTGATCTCGTATCACAAAAGACTTGGTTTCACTCCAGCATGATTCAATCAGCTGCAGCGTGTCTGCCGTCTCTGAAAAGATAAATTACGCCATTACCGCTCTGAACTGGAGCACTGTGCGCTTAGAAAACAGTAAAGCTACGTTGGACTTTAAAGAAAACGTCACTAATTACCCACTTTTTGTTTAGGATAATATTGTTAAGTCATTTATCACTGCAAAGGGTGCCACCGCAGCTGAAGAATTATGAATAGCCGGGTTTTTCTGGCTCATGTATGCAGGATATTTAGGCCTCTGTTAAATCCCTTAAACTGTGAGATGTGCACCATCTGCAAAATTCAGCTACACTGACAAAATGCTGCAATAAGAAATCTAATCCACCATATAATATTATTGTATGTATTGAGTGTTTTAACCTATATTTACTTTCAAGATAGTAACATTTTACAGGCAGCTGTTCAGTCTTTTAAACTAGAGTACAGTATCAGTTTCAGATGTTATTTTGACATGGCTGTATGGGATTTTGTAATGACGATTACAAACTATTACAACGTAACAGTGCAGCCCCGCTGAACTCATGCATTTTCAAATCACTTTAAATTAGTGTTAAACCTGTATTGCAACATTTTACTTCCCCTCAGTGCCTGTGGAAATCTCCCCTGACCAGGACTATTTTTTTTTCACACCCCTACTCATTTCATTTTGATGCTAGCGTGTGATGGAGGCACAGCATGACAGCGCTCACATTTCCAATAAGGTTGGCACAATGTGGCTCTGGACTATTAATATCCAACAATGCCATGGCCACAGTGGTGGCATCTGTCTTCTCGGGCCTCCCCCTTTTCCTCCACCTCTCCCCACCCCCACCACCGCCTGTCTCATCCTCCTCACCTCTTCTCCTCCACCACCGCCTGTCTCATCCTCCTCACCTCTTCTCCTCCTCCTCTCCTCTCTCTCTTCATCTTGCTCAGATGGACTGCGCAGTCCTGCAGTACGACACACAGCTTGGTGAAAGGCAGTTGAACTGTTGCCAGCAGCCACATGCTGCTCTGGCTATTTCCATCTCTAAAGAGTAAATGAAGAGAAAATGCAGAATATGCGTTAACTTCCTTCGAAATCAGGGCAGCTGGGAGTCTTAAAAGTTCTTTAAAATCTCAGGAACAGGGCCAAAATGTCACCTTTTGTCACAAATAGATATTAATATCAGCTAAATATATTAATTTCTCTGCTCCAAATGTGAGACTATGTTTTGCATCACTCTAGGTCATGTCACCATTGCCATTACTGATCTCTTTTATGCAAAAAAATAGCTTTTACTATTAAAGTGATTCATAAAATCATGTTATATCAGCTTAGAGAGGAGCAAAATGGACATTCATTTATGTGTTAATGTTGCCGATTATAACTGTAATGTGAATCTGGAATACATCGGCTTTCACAGTAAACAAATATTCCTTTACAAAGGCCATCAACACCAGTGTTTTATGTCCGAGCCAGCACTTCATGCTAATGCTATCTTAGGACTCAGTTTGCATTTATTATGAGAAACATTTTGGACAACTGTCCGGCTGCTCATGGCCCTCGCGTTTCATTAGTTTCACTTGCGCTTTAATTGATCTTTATTTCCCTTGATTATGATCATAATTAAACACCAGAAAGCTGTTCGAGCTACCAGCCATCTGCCAGGTTGGATGATGGGCACCATCAGTGTGGGTATATGGGTACAAGGCCACCACGGTGCACTCTGCCAAGACCCACGTCTGAAAATGCCCCCTCAAATGTGTTGTTATAAGGTCAGCTGGATTTTTTCTCTTGATGTTACAGCAGTGTTTTTGTGCACAGCGTTTGAATATGTTTATTTTATTGTGGCATACTTCACAAAAACATAACTGATGTACAAAGCATGTTTTTAAATGTAGAAAATAAGTGGTTGAAAGGTTCTCTCGCCCTTCACTATACTTAATAATAATCATTATTTTCACAGTTTATTGTCTTTGAATGTAATCTGTTTCATGTTCTTATGATGTGAGCCGACATCTTCGCCAGAACTCCCTTCTTTATTCTCCTAAGTGCCCGCCTGCTTATCTGATTATGTTTAAAGGCCTTGCAACATGAAGTTAAGCATATTTATCTAAAATCCCCAAAGAAGACTTCATTACTGGGCCGAATTAGCGCCATCAACTCTTGACCTCTTTAATTGAATAAGTTGAGGTAGTCGGAGCCCAAGGTTAGGTGAGCCTAATTTCAAGAATGGGGCCACACTGCCAACATATGGCTTGGATAGAGTTGATTTGGTCGGCTTTACCTCCCCGACCTATATTCTGATAACTTTGCTGGATGTCTCTGCAGTGTAGATGAACATGGAAGGGATCTGATAAGAGCATGTAACCTGCACTAAACAGGATGTAAAACTGTACCGCCAATTTAAACTCCCAGCTTCAACCATCCAGATAGAAAAAAGGCTCAGTCGTGGATCAAAGGTATCAATAGTCATCCAGTCAAAAGGCCATATTCTCTTGATGAAAAAAGATGCCATTAAAAACATCTACTTTACATTTTGATTTTCTTCGGATTATGTCCTCGCATTAGATTTATACTCATTCCGATTTTTATTGTCCGGGCTCCACGCAGCTCAAATCGAGTTATGAACTTAATCAATCTGTGCTCTCCTGCATTGACTGTTTTATGATTGGCCGAGGTCGCCAGGTTTTATTGACCCGATAACCTTAGATGAAAATGGCTGTGCGTATTTGACTAGGAGTGGGAGAAATGGGCAGGGCAGAAATATAGAGCCGCACGAATCCGTCTCCTCTCGGTAGCGCCTACTAGTTAAACGCATCATAAATGAGAGCTGACGTGAACTAATTTCTTCCGGTGCGTTCTCTGATCCCTTCACTATTGCTGGCTGACGGTGAAGAGCAGTCCATAAAGACAGTCATATAGGATAGCTGGTGTGTAAATCTGGGCTGGGGTGAGGAGGCAGCCCCTGCGTGAAGAGTGATGGATGAGGTGGGAATCTTGCCCTTTTCTCTCTCTCTTACTCCCGATCTCTGTGGCCCATTCCATCTCCTTCCACGGGGATGAGGAGAGACATGACTGCATTCCTGACCTCCATAAGGAAACAAGGCGCTGTTGCTACAGCTGCATGCTGAGCAGGCCCTCACCCTTTGGGAGCAGGCACGGCTCTGCAACAGGTTTGGGGAGTTTCTGTCTCGGTCAACAGATCATTGAGCAGACGCTTCATTTGGTGAATTGTAGAGGTGAAGTGGTGGAGGGTAGGAAAGGTTTCAACATCTGAAAGAGACAACAAATTAGTAAATGGAGAGCAATAAATTAATAGAGTTTGGATCTAGTCACCTTAACAGACAGATAAGTACTGTAGACTTTAAATTTCTTAAATAACTAAAAAGACATCAGTCGTATTTAATCAGAGTTAAACAAACAAATTCCACTTTGTCCTGGTCCAGTCAGAAAAATAAAATGGCTCTGAAGTGTAGCGTGCGGTTCTTTTGAAAGGAGAGAAGCTTGAATCCTAATTCCCTTCACACTACATTATAACATGTACCACATATACATGCTGACATGCTTTATTTTGTGATATTTTGCACAACATAGTGCAAAACGGAGGTAATAGTCATGACGAAATTTGAATCATGATCAGGCTTTAAATCTTTCTCCTTTGTTGCATAACCCCAAACACACCATATTTCATTTGCTGTATTCACAACAATTCTCTAACTTAAGCCGTATTGTAGTTCCCATGCATAGAAAGAGCATAAAGAGAGAAAAAAAATACAAGCATTTGGCATAAAAAAGGACATTGAAGGCTGTCTGGTGTTTCAGGGGATGTTCTTGTTTCGATAGGGTTGGGAAACCAGTGGTGAACTTATGCTGCATTTAATTAAGAAGTCCAAATAAAATCATCTAAATTTTCAGGCTGTTCTCAAGCACTGTTGGTATATACACCTTTGAAAAGTAATGCAGCAGAATTCATCTGTAACCTACATAATCTGGGAGGCTGCAATCGCAAGACCAATGCGCTGATGGGAGTAAAGACCGTTGTAGAAAGAGCAAAAGTCTGCATAGGGAGATGGATAGGTCAAACAAGCACAGGACTTTCTCCCAGGACACGGGTGCTCATGACCCGCGTAAAAACCAAGTGAGCTATGAGTGACGTGAAGGTACACTGCACCATGTTTCTTTTCTAAACCTAACCTTAAGTGACTCTCCTGAATCTCACCTATGTAACTTTACATTAAGTACGTTACGTGATGATGCCCAACCATGTTTCTTTTCCTACACCTAACCCATGTAACTTTACTTTCCTGAACCTAATCTACGTAACTTTATGTCAAGTAGGTCATGTGACAATGCCCAACCATGTTTCTTTTCCTACACTTAACCTACATGACTTTAGGACGTTCTTGTCGGGACAAGGTTGGGAAACCAGTGGTGACGGAACCAATGCGCTGACAGGAGTAACGAAGGAAGGGGTATAACGAGTGAAAGTCTGCATAAAGAGGTGAATGGTTCAAGCAAACACAGGACTTTCCTCCAGGAGATCAGTGTTCCTCTCCCATGTAAACCCAAGTGAGCTTTGAGTTATTTGAATGTACGCTGCACCATGTGTCTTTTCCTAAACCTAACCCATGTAACTTCTTTGCACATCGACTGCCCGCTCTAACAACTTACCTACTGGGCGCCCTCTTTTAAAATTCATTTATTTTTTCCTCTCTCTTTTTCTGCATGTTTTTGGTTTGTGCTTGTTCTAAGTCCGCATACATTTTCTTGTAGGGCTGCAATTAATAGTATTGATGGTGATAGTACTTACCATCACAATAATAATTGCTATACAATATCTGCCTTATTTAACTAAGCTACCAGTATTTGCAGCTCCAGTACTATGGTCTCTCCTCGTCAAGGTTTAGGGGGTTGGGGTAGAGGGGATCGGGGGGCAGAGAAATGTCAGATCTTTTCTGGTATGATACCACATATGTGACTGTACACTGCCTTTCCTGCCTATAATATAAACAGCAAACAATTGAGCACAAAAAAAAGTACGTAATGTGACGATGCCCAAACATGTTTCTTTTACTACATCTAACCCACGTAACTTTCTAATCTACATAACTTTGTCAAGTAGGTCTTTTCCTGCACTTAACCTACATAATCTAACCTTAACTACGTAACTTAACATTAAATATGTAATGGGACGACTCCATTTGTGGGCCGCAGTTTTGTAGTATGTGATACAAACCGCTGTATGAGGATACACTGACCACATCGTAGTTGCCATGTGCGTATCGTAGAAAGAGAGTATTAAAAAACACACTGGCACTGAAAACATGGATGTTGATTGTCCTTTGAGGTTCCTGGGAAAGGTTTTTTTTATAGGGCTGGGAAAACATTGGTGAATAATGGAGTCATCCAAATTTGTTTTAAAAGCCTGCTTCTCTGGCCATTCTATCCAATCAAACAACAGACCATTGGTTTACACTTGCAATACTAATCCCTCACTGTTCAATGCCATGCCCCAAAAGCCAGTTTCAACAGGAATTACATCACATTAAAGAAGGTAAGATATAATGTCATAAGACCTTTAAGTAATACAGATCAAGGTGGAATATTTAGATGTGGCACTGTCATGAGCCACCGTGCTGTATGAGGACAGTGAACCCATCATACAGTATTATGCCGCGCTGCCGCCACCACTGTGGCCCCTTCAGCATTAACACATATGGCTTTCCTTAGATCATTACTTCCATTAAGTCATTAAGCCTCGGCCTAAGCGAGGCCTGTTAGTTAGTCACATTAAAGAGTTAACACTTTCCGTCTCCACAACCCGATGGGCTTGACACGTCTGCCGTGGCAACTGACACATCGCTCCATCCACATAATTAGGAAAATTGCTTTTAACAGGTCCACCGTTTAGTAATGGTCTCATTTCTTCCATCTCGCTCTGACGAGAGCAAACTGCAAGAAGATGTCCCCATTAACTCTTTGCACCGAGGCTAAACCCCTCCTGTGTCCATTCAACATGGTCTGATCTGTCACTGCCCCCCCACACCCCCCCAACACACACACATACACTTCTTTCTAATGGTCTTAATGAGCCAACCCATGGTCTGTTCCCCTTGCAGATCTTTAACATATTTTTGGAGACCTTTGATCGAACAGCTATCATTTTAGACTTTTTTGGGGGAGTTAATGCTGTATGTGCAGAGGGGAGAGGGCAATTTGGGAAGAATGAAGGATGGTGAGACGATTCGGCGGAGAATAACACGCCAAGCTTTCATCTTGTCCCCCACCCCCCCTGCAAAAGGCACCCAGTCCTCCATCCCTTCATCTCACCCCCCCCCATCCCTTCACCACCACCACACTAACCCCCCCCCCCCCACTTCTCTGACCAAATTAAATTGAAACCAGATGGAGCAGGGCCTGGACTGTGCGTTGTGTCAGATTGTCATGGCGCATTAACCATGATTTCACATTGAGACGGTCTGCCTGGCCAGAAAAAAAAAGCGACGAGAGACAGACAGAGGGAGGGAGAGAGAAAGATAGAGGGATAGAGATGGAGAGAATATGAGTTTAAAAGATAGAGAGAGGGAAGAGAGGAGAGAGGTTTTCAGAGAGAGAGGGGACTGATGAATATGGTCCTGCTGCCAACAGATCAATCCCACTGATCGCACAGCTGGCACAGGCTGATGATATGAACACCATATGACATGGAGACAGGCCTGCAACAGGGAGGCTCAGGATGGTGCCATACCTTTACAGATAGGATTTAACATAAATCTGAATCCAAATCCAATAATCATTTCATTAACATCTGCATATCGCTCTGAAAGTAAATCCCCATTGGACTAAAGTTTTCCCTTTTCTTTACTTGCTCACCTTTGGCTGAGATTGGCTTCAACATTTAGCTGTGTCACGGTTGTCAGGACACGTGGTCTCCATTGCTTGGGTCAAAACAGCAGCAGACTTTAAACCAAGATCAAATTTACAGTGTAACAGTTTATATGAATGCTGAAAGTTAAGTCAGGAAAACTGAAGGCAATCTGGGCTTATGAAGGTTTTGCAGTAATACGAAATGCAGATTTTACAAAATATTGGGAAAAACATGTGACTGTAAAACTTAAATTAGTAGCCCAGGCTATTATTTGCTTGAATCACTGAACTCAGCAGGCCTATATTTGGGACAGGTGTCTATACAGCTTTTATACATCCAAAGAACTTCCATAAAATGAACTGCGTGGCAACCAGACCAGGTGTCTAACTGAGACAGGCCTTTATTGGTCAAAATGTGTAGCGACACAGGGCTAGTAAAAGAGACTAGGCATTTAATTTTTTACGGTAAATGATAAATAATTTAACTTTAGCTATCTGCTCACCTTACAGTAGACTATATGTTTGTGTAAAGTGCATTATAGAAATGAATCCTTGTTGACTGAAATGTCATCGAGAAGTCATTCAACATGTACATCCTTGATCTCTGGTAACATGTGTGTCAAATTTTGCATTCTGGTGCTGTCCAGTTGAAACCATGTATCTCAAAAATGTCAAATGTCAAGTTTGAAAGCTGAAAAATTTCCAGGACATATAGTGACATATACACATATACAGAGATGTGTGCACGTTTATGGCAGTAAAAATATGTTCCCACACACCTTTAATGGGAAAGGTTTTAATCGGCATTCCTTTATTGTCTCTGGCTCCGATCGACAGTGATGGAGATATCACACTCAGGTGGATGCGCAAATTTTTCCTCCTGTTCTTGCATCAAGTTCAATTTTTTTAACCGTGTGCCTACAAACAATAATGCTCGGTGAATTACCCTGTAATCTGGCACATTCATGATGCCAAATGTGACACACATAAAAGCATACATGTGTACTGAGTCAAGAAATATCATTGAAATATTCTACATACATATATTCAGAAAATTCCACAGACCTCCATCCTTCATCCTTCATCCTCTGCCCCGACTTGAAACTTTAATTTTCTTCCAACTTTCCTCAACTATTACATGAGCGTAATACTCTCAACCATAGTGAAACATTCATCTTCAATTCGCCACCCAAGGATCAACGGTCCACTTAACCTCTCGAGGGATGGAATTACAAGTTTGACTTCAACCAGCCATATCATCTCATTGCAGGTGTCATTACCCCAGCTTATAATTGACAGAAGCATTAACATGTCATTAACACATAAGCTTAGACTTATATTTGAACCTTTTAATGAGGCCATCATTCAACATTAATAGATTAGTTATCATGGGTAATGACTGAGGTGTCTTTGGCTGTCCCCACAGGTCGGTGTATAGGAAACTCAGCATAATGTTTTTGGTGGTGGCGAGGGGGGAGCTCCCTCAGGAAATGAGAGGGGAGGTCGTTCAGGGCAAACGTAGGGAGACAAGAGTGGGTACTGTCGTCCATACTGAGGTCTTTAGGTGAGGGGAGATAATGAATGAGAGAGACCATTCCTGTGCACAGTAGGCTAAAGAAGGTTTAATCAAAAAAAGTCAGACAGTGACTGAAAGTTTTGTCCTTGTGCTGCTCTCGATATAATCTAACGTGACACCTGCTCTGACAAAATGCTTGCTGGCATGATAGTAAGACCAGATGTCAATTCTTCTAAGCTACCTTGAGTCCTTTACTCACTAAAAAGTGGCCATTTTGAATTTACGCCACATTTGGGATGAGAGGCTCTGCCCAAATGTTGGCCTCGTGCCCGGGTAAGTTGTGTACCTAAATGAAAAATAAATTGGAATACGTATAGATGCCAAGCAACCTCAGCAGTTGGTTCAATTATTTCTTAAATTACACACACCTAAATCTGTGTGATTTCTCTGCACATTATAGAAAGTCAGTTTGGGATCTATATCTTGTGCTGTACATTTCTCTGGTAATAAATAAGAGCACTGGCGTAGATTTCAGGGGGGATGCAGAGGACATGTCTCCCTCGATATTTAGAATATGTGCATTTGTCCCACCTCCAATAAAAACATTACAGTGAGGGCTTTTACTTTGTCAAAATTAAAGACATTTACACCATAAATTGATGCAGGAAATTCACAAATTGATGCATAAAAATCTACCAGAATACAGGAAATTAAGTGTTTGATGATTAAAACTTCCTGAGGGGGGACTCCCAACCCCCCAATTTCATATAAGCACCCCCAGTGTTGAAACAGATTGACACCCTCGAATGAGAAATAACGTCAGAAGCAGTTTGTGATGTCAGTTTCTCACATTCTGGACTAAAACCACTGTGATGTAGCCTTTAAATGTGTGTTTATGTTGTATTAGAAGTTTCCAGCTATGAGCTTATCTGCTCTCTAACCCTCAAACTACAAAAACACCTCAAACCCCCACTGCCACATACTAATCACCCTGAGCTAGAGTCCTTCCTTGTTTACATCAGGCCTTGAATTAAAGACTACAATTAATCTCCCAGAATGCCTCCTCTCACCTCTGCCACAGCTGATGATTGATTAAAGCTGGCTCTGACGTGGCAGTGGCTGAACCTGGCTAGAGTTTCACCAACAGGAGAGGCTGTGTGAGCGGCTCGGCCCTCTCAGTGCCGGACTCGTGGCTTGTGGGCCTTTTGAGACGCCACAAACCCCCTCCACCCCCTCCTCAGGCTTCTCTGATGTGAAAACCAGGTAGCCCCATAACCCCCCGGCCGACTCTTCGGCCTCCTGTCTTTCCTCCTTTGCTCCCATTTCTCAGTCCTAACGGACTTGGTGATGGATTGTATTTTGCTCCTCAGAAACACATTGTTTTCTTTAGCACAGCAGGGTATTCTATTTGCAAAGGTCTGGCCGTTGAAGTATTGTGGATATCTATCACTGCAGAGGTGCCTCTGGTAAGCATGTTCCTTCCTGTAAGAGGAGGAGCAGTTGTGAGCAATGGATAGCTCTCAACTGTCTGGTCCCTGCAGCAGTCTGTATTGATACAAGGCTCAGAAAACTAAAACAAGGGTACTAAAGCTGTCTGTATGAAGAGAAACCTGGGTCAAACATATTTAAATAATATTTGACCCAATAATACTATAATCCTATGACAAAATATTTCCCAGAGTTTGTTTTTATCTGGTACCAGGTGGGTTGAAATCAGAGCAAGCAGAGCAGAGTTATCGATCAAATGACTCTGTACACACTGGATTTTAAATATCTCTTTATGAAAAATAAAAAGGGGTTGTTGGAAATAATGGAAAGAAGACAAATGTGCTGAAAAGTGAAAGTTTATCCAAAGCAGTTGGACCACGGAGACAGAAACCACAAACTCATACTCGCATTTTCTCCAGCTCACAGAAGAAGCAGCGGAGCAGACCGCTGATGAAAACAGAAGTCGCTTATTGTTTATAGCAAGAAAGTTGCAATTACTTTGTTCCGTCGTGCATTTCACGTTATTACAGGACGAGGCTACAAGTTGGAATCAATCACTATCAGTTAATCAAGAGGCAACGGAGAGAAACTCAGAACCTCATTTGGTGTCTTAGCATCAGAAAGTCCCGTGTAATGCAAGCCCCTTTGTGTTTCTCTCAAGTTACGATATCACAATCACCCAAATGGATGCTTTCCAACGAGGGATTACCCGCTCTAAGTCTCCTTTTAGCACCTCCATGTGAAAGTCAAACAGCGGCGGCGTTTCGGAGAAGGCGACAGATGACAACCTTGAACCCCTAAGCGTTGGTCGGGCAGTCCGTTGAAATGGTTTGAAAAGGTCCTGCCTCATGGCATTTCCACCGCTGTGTTCACCTCAGGAGAGACTGAATACATATACAGAGGTCCTGATATGTTTTACATGCTGTCCTCCGAGGGGGACCAGGGGGTATTTGTAACGCAGCTATTTCAACAGAGCGATGATGTACACACCCCAGCTATGTTGAAATAGATTGGAGATGATGTGAAACGCAAACAGCACCAGAGACTCTGAGACCTGAGGCGAGCGATTGGAAATAAAATAAAACAAAAATAAATAAGATTGTACATCACAGATTTGTGTCTTTAATCATGTGTAAAAAGTGTTGTTGGGATTAAATATCACAGAATATCTTTTTGCTTCACACACATACACACACTTTCTTTCTAACACACACACAAAGGGGAGGCCTGGGGTTCCTGTGTGACCAGCAGACGAGGGAGTTGAACTTGTGACCCCTCCCTGGGGCGTGAGGCCCCGGGGGTTGCAGTATCACAGAGCTGATCCACTCCAGCCTGCCTGGCTTGGCTCGAGCTCCGCCTGCCCACCCACTCCCACAGCTGGCACGTAACACACAGCACTCAGTGTGCAGCCCAGCGCCTCACACCACAGCTCATGCTATGATGCAGCATTAGAACGCCACTGAGCAAAGTCCACTCTGAGGATTTGATATGATCCTGGAAAATACACGATTGAAGATTGAAAATGTTTTGACTCAGCAAATGTGGAAAATTTAAAAAAAAGTCATTAAGGATATTTATTGTTAAAAAATACACAAAAAGTATTTTAGATTATTTATTTTATTATATTATTATTCTATTATTTTATATTTATACTATTATTTCTATATGATATTATTTTATTTATTATTATTTTATTTATTTCTTACATTAAAAGCATCAAAGTCAGTTGTGCACAACTGGTTTAATTTTCAATTATGATGTCAATCAATGAAAAAAAGCAGAGAATGACACATAAAAAAAAAAAAAATGCATCTCACCTCACCTCTGTGTATTTATTGTAAGCAGCAGGCAGGGTGCAGATAACACTTCTTCATTTTGTTCACCTGTTGCTGATTTGCAATAATTGCAGAAAGATTAATTTTCTTTGGTCTTCACAGCTCTCACTGCAGAAGCTAATGTGCCTCAGTAGGCCTCAGACGAGCTCGCCGGCACACTATCACCATAATCCAGCTGAAAGTGTGAATGAGGAAATTTAAGTCATTGCAGTAAACGCAGGTCGTCCGTCACCTGACACAGCAGCCCCTCTTGAAATCAGCTCAGATTAACTCAAATGTTTACTAGTGCAATAATACATCATGAGTTCTGACCAACGTGAGCTAACAAATATAAAACAATCATTTATTCATCCTCAATTGGGAGGGTGGTTCTTCAAAATATTGAAAGGACTCTATGATAAAAGCTTATTGATATTAATATATATATTAATATATAAGAGACACATGTATGGAGACACACAGGAATTATTAGTGTGGTTGTTTAAATGCAGCATGCATCTATCACCAGAACCTGTCAACAATGAAATAATCAATAAAAGATCTATTTATATATGTAAAAGGAGAGTTTAGATTTAATGCAGAAAGACAAAGATTATTTATATTATCAGTACCTCAGCGAGCTATATTTTAAAATACACACACAAAAAATCCTAAATGATTAAAAAATTACACACAGGGTAGAGAACTAAAAAAAAAGGCATTAAATATTTGTTAATTTAGCTGTAAGGTATTTTTAAAAAGAAATGTCTGTAATAATTAAATGTATAAACAATAAACTGATTTTTTTAACCATAAACTGCATGTCTGTAATTATTTTGCTTCGATATAATTTCATAGATTTCTATAGTTCTGATATACTACACCACTTTCAATAATCAGCTCCATTAATCTTTTGTTATATCTTATTAAATCTCCTGAAGACTCCCTGGTTACAATAATTCAGACAGCAGACGTGTTTTAATATCTGAAACCTCGACTGTATAATAATTATAATGTTAATTAGGAAATTATTGATGGAAAAGCAATACTGTTTTAATAATTGGGGCATTTCAGATTAATAATTATTATTTCATAATTAATGAAGTGTTTCAGGAGCGAATATGTGACCTGATATTTCCACCTACTGCCACGTGCGGTGTGTGCAACACAGGGAACTTCATTATTGTGTTATAACGTCTGATAGAAGAATAACCAAAGATAGCATGAGGCATGACGTTTAACAAATTATACAGATGAACATGAGCTCACATCTTTTAGATTTAAAAAGAGAAATGCACAGAGCGACTTAATGAAACGAGACGCTGCAAGTTGGGATTCTCTACTTCCTAATTTGTTCTAATTTGATTTAGTTAATGTGGAAAACAATTTATTACAAGTAGAACTGCATAAAAAAATCCACAAGAGCAGAGATGTTTTACTTTTTCACACCATTTAGCCGCCACACTACGGCTGTCCAACAAGCTTGAATATCCACAGATTCCCAGAGCCAGAGGAGAAGCTGTGGACCATGAGCCACATTCAGAGAGGAGGAGGAGGAGGAAGAGGAGGAGGAGGGGAGTTAGCACATGGTTATCAGGGTGTCAGCACCCCCTGCTGGCTTTGGCTGCCTGACTGGGACATCTGCCCTCCTGTCGACCCCCCCTGCCCTTCCACCCAACTCTCTCCTCTTCTCCTAATATCTCTGTTGCAAGTCCAGTTGGATCATTTTCCGATGACACTGCAGGTCAAGGAAATTCCACCACACTTACACTGGTGTAACATCTTCAAAAATTACACGAATACACACACTTTTCCGGCAATGATTCACAGTCATCATCAGAGCAAATTAATATCTACACTCGGCCCCACTGACCACTTCAAATGCTTCATTGAGTCACTTTAGGGGAATTATTTCATAAACAAACCGCTCAGTTACAAATTTTCTGACGCACACATGCATGAATGAAACAAGAGGTTTCATTTTGTTCATTCATTTATACTGTGTGTGTCCCCTTTGATCAATCACATGTGCCCTTCTCTCTATTTGAATAGTGTCTGTGTCTCTGTAAGTGCACATCAGTTCAATGACACAACTGTGTTAATGGACGTTGCAGTATGACACATATCACACTACATTCCTCAACAAGGGTATATGTGACAGGTAACCTGGATGCTAGTTCACGTCTTGGGCTAAGGTCATGTTCAAGATAAGCTGTTTATTAATGCAGCTTTAGATCACATTTATACAAATGCCTTTCAGCATTAGCAAACACAAGACAGTGAATAAAAACCAACAGAATATAAGATGTCATTTTACCTTTTCTGATAATTGGGATATGAGTTTAGCAAGACAGTCATCAACAACAATATAATGTCTGCATTTATCGACTGTCACAGAGAAAACCTACGTTTCATGAGCAGAACTGAAACACTAACCAACTGTATTATTGTATAATCACCACAGCTCTGACTCCCCCAGACTGGTTTTATTTAAATGTCTTAGGTCTGGTTTAAAGAGTTAAGCCAGTCTTTGCTTTGCTCTTAGACTTTACTGATGCTTTTAAAACTTAGACAATAACAAGGACAGGTATAAAGTGAACCACCGTCACCTCAGGTGAACTACCAACTTAAAAAAAGTGTTTCTATCGTAACAATAAATGACACCTGCTGACAACTGGCCGAAAGAGGTGGCGACCAGTTACTAAGAGACAGCAGCAACCACTTGGAAAAGTATGGGATGTGAAGACTGATAAAAGTAAATCTGCCACATGGTACTGCAGTTCTTCCACTGCTGTTAACAGAGCAGCTTAAACCTGCAGCTCCTACGTCCATGTTTTACTGTCTTTATTGTCTTAATTTGCCCAGAATAAATTCTGCTTAAAATAGCCTTGACTTTTTCCAGCAGACACTTGAGTTCAACTGATGAACGGAAATCGAATTCTATCTTTGTGAGACCAGCCCTGTACAGTCGGAGCAGTGCAGTCATGCGCAGAATGGAAAAAACACCATCGGCAGACTTTAAGAGGAGACGATCTGTCACAACGAGGGGGATCATTAAAAGTTCTGTACGAGTACACAGGTGTTCTCGGTTACACAAGCTGATTAAACCTATTCTCAGAGCTGACTCTGAATGTACTGTACAGACTGTGCTTGACATCCGTCTGACTCTCCTGTTATTTTTATTCACACATTAGAACAGGAAGCAACATGGGATCCTTGATTTGAAGCTACCTCGGCCAAAATTTAACACAAGGAAGGGCGTACTTGAGTTGATTTTTGTTGTTGTAAGTTTCTTTTTTGGGTTATTTCACAGTTGAAATTATGACACGCACCCCACCCAATGGAAGAAATGGAAGTCTCCACCAAGACAAAAAGAAGAAATTAGGAACTTGAGAATTTAGCTTCAACATTTGAAATTGTGAAGTCAAAATTGATGAATTGCAAATGTGGGAAACGGTTTCCAGACTCGGATAAAAATAAATGAGCCACAGCTCAAAATGACACCTGTGTTCTCCTTTAATTTGCATATAAACACTCTCACTTCCTAACTGTCCACTGACTCATCTTCCTCAATGGGAAGATTTACCAACCACAGGAATATCAAGGTCTCAAATCAAAGCCAGGAATGTGAAAACGGAGACGACGGCAGCACATTACCATGACACCGCCGTCTCCCGCGTGGACGTACGGGAGAAGGGTGACACCACAGGGGGCTCTGGGTCTTGTCGTTAGCCAGGAACGAGCTGCTCTCTCTGGGTTATCAGGCTTCTCCCGTGACCCCCCAGTGGAGCAGCGGGGCTGTTCTGTTGTTTCATTATCACAGAGGTTCACGTAGCATGGAGAGGCGCCATCATTATCCATCAGGCTTAATGAGACTATCTCGCTGCCGTAAAAGGTCAGGCAATTACTGCTGGTGCAGTTTTCAGCCTGGAGACGCGAAGGGGTTGGAGAGGGATGAAGGCGGAATAGATACACACAGAGCCCCACACATACAGACAAACAAACACACACGCTTGGTATTCACACTATTTTATAAAAATGTTGTATCTCCTAAATGTCAGCTCAGAAAATTAATTTAAGAAAGCATTATTTTTAGATTTCCATGTTTGCATTTTTATGAGTATGCATTAAATAACTTTGGTTGAATTTTGTTTGTTGAATTTTTCATTTTTACCTAAATATCATTGTAAGAATAATATTTTTTAGATTTAATTTAGCCTTTAACACAGCTGCTGTTACTCGCACTGATTTGTGGACGAGCCCCAGAGGAAGAGGAACTCTCTGCAAAACAGCAGGTGACTTTTCCAGTCATCTGGATCATGTGCAGTATATGACAAGCCTGTAATTGGATCAGGCATTGGACCTTTGACCTGTGGCATATGACATCACCTAGAGGCTGCATACGTGTGTCTCTCACAGTTCTAACCATAAGCAGCCACGGCTTCAAACAACAAAGTCTCAGAATATCCAGGACGATGCTGATAGAAACCTTCGTCCATTTACAACCAGTGTAGTTAAATGGAAAACAAATCACACAGTGAAGACACTCTAAGGTCTGATAGTTACTTATTTGTTACTGCAAACAATTAATTTTGTTAAGACACTGACTCTCATTTAGTTTGAAAAAATAATCTACCCTCAAGATCCGTCTGTTAGGTTTTTGCCAGGGCTTTCAACTGCATCTCACATACTGCTTTTTCAAACCAACATGGAACCAGTTCAGTTCCAGTTCCCGCACCTAATTCTGAATGCTTCAGTGCATTTCGACCAAATATAAATTGGTTCAGAGCCAAAAAATATGTTTTCCTTGACCTGAAGTGTGAACTGACATCAGTGGACATGTCATATTCTTGCAGTTAGAAAGAGAAGATGGAGGAATCAAGTGAGAAATCATTGGGGGAAAAAAGTTCATGCATTAAAAGTTGGCCCGTGCTTGTTTTTTGGGCAGAAACAAATATCTGTAATAACAAAACAAAAGTTCATATAAATCATATAAATCAAGTTTATTTATATAGCACATATAGTTGGCAGGTAATTAATGTAAGCCACAATTTTACTACTATTGTTTATTTCCATTGTGCATTGTCCAACACCCTCCATTGATGACACATATTTGACGACAATGGTTCCGCACAAAACTGGTAGCTATAGCCAAGAATCCTGAGCAAACCAGTTCAAGCACCAGAGCTATTTTGATGGAAAAGAGGTACGGTCTTTAACAGCTGACGGAGTTTGTTCGGTTGGCATTTAACTGTCAACTTCAGTCATGTATAACAGGTGGTTGTCAAAGGAGATCGTAATCTCTGTCTCTGTTGAAGGTTGGTCTTTGGTGTCTAATGTGAACAACCTCTAGATGTGATTAAGGGTGCTTTCACACCTGCCCTGTTTGGTTCGGTTCAATCAAACTCGAGTTTGTTTGCCCCCTAAGTGTGGTTCGTCTGGGCAGGTGTGAACACAGCAATCACACTCAGATGTGCACCAAAACAACCGGACTGAGAACTCCAGTGCGGTTCGTTTGGGTTGTTGTTTGGGTTAAACATGAGCATGTCACAGTCCTGGAGGATTATTAATGTGCACCTCCTCCTGTACTGCCTTAATATGCACATTCAGCACATCCAATGCATCAAAACATTGTTTTCTAGTTGGAGCCGCGCCTCGTTTTCAAACTGTATGGTTTGACTAAAATGAACAATGACAGCAATATAGTCCACGATGAGCAGCGCTAAAATCAACCTGCGTAGTTGTCCCTCCATTGTGACATTAGAAAGTGTCACATTTATCTTGCAAGTGTACTCTTCTTCAACGTTTGCTTTACTTCCTGGATTTTTCCCACATGGAAATTCTGACCAATCAAGAGCAGCTTTCTTACACAAGGCATTTGATCTGGTCCGCTTGTAAATGCTGCCGTGAGAACACGAACCAACTCTAGGCAATTATACAACTTTGGAACAAAATGAGTCCCTGATTCAGACCAAAGCAAGACAACTCTAGGTCTGAAAGCAGCCTAAAAGTCTGGAAAAGTGGAGCTTGAGTAAACTGTTTACACACATTTAACATTTACGCACAACTACTTTTAATTTGTTCAACACAACATTATGACTGTTGGTTAGATGGATTCTTTACGCTGCTGGGGTTGCAGCTCAGCTCTATTGTTCTAATATATTTTGTGATAGATAAAAAACAACCTGCTCTACATTATCCCTCACTCAATATGCAATGTGCGTGCATAATCTTGTTGCCATCCTCACAGATACATCCTTAAGTCTTCATTAGCAATGAGGAATGATGATAACTTCTCCAGCGCCATGACAACAGTAGAAGTGCAGAAATGATCCTTTTCTATATTGCCTCTATTTCAATGTATAATCATCTAACTCCAACTGAAGTCTCTGCAATGACAAAGATACCTGCAGAAAAATAGCACCCCTCCTTCCTCTATCAGAGCAATATCTTGCCTCCAGAGCCACAGGCGATCCTGGGACAGGTTTATGCTCCTCTCGCAGAGAGTTTGAGCCACTGGTTACAGTGTTTTAACGGCTGGATTAATGGGGTGGCAAGAGGGGCCATAAATTGATAATATAACCGCTGAACATACTTGCCAGGACAATTAAGATAATACAACTGGAAATAGAGGCCCCATGAATCGCCATGGTAAAGACCAATGGCTGCCTTACAATGATGCGCGCCCTTGAGGCCTTTGGCTGGAAATTGTCGTCTGTGTTCTCCGAGATATGAGCGGCGATAAACTTCTAACAATCACACCTGACGGCCGGAAAGTAAAAGACATTTAGAAAATGTGGAGGATGGTTTAAGCTATTTGTTGCACATGCAGGGCTTACAGGTGAGTAACTAAGAGAGTTTTTAATGCAGAATTAGTGTTAATGTCACGACAGGTATTACGGGACTTCATGCTTGCGTGTAAAAAGAATCAAAAGCCTTCAAAATGTCTCTTTTACATTCCCTAGGGTAATTTGTCCTGTCAAAACACCATCTACAGGCATATCCATAGTTTATTACATGGGGGCTTGACATTTCAAATACTATTACAGTGAGTAGAGTGTCCAAAGGTCAATGGTCTTGTCTGTCATTAACTATGCGGCTGTGTCGTTGAGATGGAGAGCTTATGTGCTGAATGATTTGAACACAATTTGCTTAATACCTTTCTCATCTCTTTCAGGCTTTTTGAGCCTGGAAACACACAATGGATTTTGTCAATCCACGTGCAGCAGAGTAAAGAGCCGAGTACCCACCCACTTCCCTCTCTGAATAAAATAATGAGTAGTTTCATGGCGTCATTATCAATATTTATCAACATTAAACAACAAAAAAATACAAATCCACTGCACCTTAATCACGGAAAGTGACAAGATTAGAGGGCCGATTCAGGAGCGTCCTTCCAGGATCGTTACTCAACATCCGTAAAAAGAAGGCCATGTTTTTCCTCCCTGCCCCTGTCGCCGTCGACCACCATCCCACTGCATAACGAGCGCGCGGCGACAAGCGGGTAACAAAAACAAAGGCGTAATAAGAGAGTGAAAAATGATGCGGAGTGGTTGTAATGAAGATGAAAAGACTTGCTCTGATGCCTAATGAAGATACATGCCCGTATTTCTCCGACACAGTGCTAATTACAAGCTGGGTTTCCATTAATAGCTCATGAAATATTAAGTTCCATTAGCTAATAAAAGCAGACGGCAAAAATGAACGCAGGCTCACTGGAGCATTCTGAGGCAGGTAAAGAGATACAGTATAAGGTCTTGGTTTTATTGCGGGGAGCAGAAATGATGGAATGTGCCTCCTCATTATTACAACTTAACACTTATCAAGACTGAGGCGGAATTGCTCTTTTTCCCCGGTTATTACAAAAACATAAATTTGTCACATTTTTGTAGACATGTTTTACATTTATCTGAGTTAACTCCATCTTTTTTTGCCTTCCCCGTGCTGCTTGCTGACACTTCACTTACAATGAGAAATTGAACACATCACACAAAATAACGTGAGTAGCTTAAAAATACTGAAATGCACCCACATTTGCAGAATGTGTTTCAATTATTTTAGGCTTTAAATTCCTTCTTTAGCCTCATCTTTATCTAATAAATTGGATTTAATAGATGAAATCAATTAGAAACCATAGTATTTAGCTTTTAGCTTCACGTAGCCACACTGAAAAGAGCACGGCAACACTTCTCGTTCTCTGCTCAAATAATATCTTTATTAAGTAAGCTCATTTAACCAAAGATAACACAGATACATTATCCTCTCCTACTCCTCTGGACATGAATCTAAGAAGAAATTCAGGGAGAATTAGTCCATTTATCATTAATGGTCGGCCGGTAATGATCCCGGGACATGGCGTTATTGGTAAATTACAATGAATGATCATAAAGCCTGGCCCCGCTCGGGCCCCTTCAGCTCCAAGGCCCCTGCAAATGAGAACGGAAAAGACCCGTAGTCGGTGAGTATGGGCAGCGCTGCCAAGCGCCCGATTGATTTTCTTATTTTCGTGCCGGCAGCCTGGCTCTGAGGAATGAGTTTTAATTCTGGCAGTGCATGATTAAGTCTGCTTGTGCTTAACGCCGGCCTGCTCAACTGGAAAAGTGGATGCGGTAGGAAAAGGAGGAAAGAGAGTGAGGGCTGAGATAGTGAGGAATGTGTGCAGGTTTGCTTTAGTAAGGCTTTATGTTTGTGTCTTAATGGGTGTCTGTGTATGTGTGATCCAAAGTGTCTCAGTGTCTGTGTGTGTGGGTGGGTGGTGGGAGCTGCGGTTGTTCAGAGGGCCTGAATGGCACCTGTCAGGCTCTTGATTAACGAGGCCCTCTGCCCTTCAATTCCCCAGCCTGTCACTCAGAGAGGATGCATTAATCTTCATCGCCTGCTTGTCAGGTCAGGGCCGGTCCAAGACACCCACCAGTGTGTGTCCGTGTGTTTGCGCGTCTAATGTGTGTCTGTGCGTGTTCGGACGTGGGCTGCATGTGTTTCGGTGCGTTTAAGTGCATGTATGTGTCCTTGCGGGTGTGTGAGATCATGTGTGTGTCTGAGTGCACGTGTGAGATTGCTTGGGTAGAGGAGAAAAAGCAGGAGGGAGGAGGTGTTTGGAGTCAAGTAACATCAGGCTGGACGAAAGTACAACTACACGACCACAAGGGCAAGGTGACGGCGATCAGAAGACACTAAAATATCAAAAACGCTTCTAATTAATATTTAGCCCTTCAAAAGTAGACATTTGCATAATTTATTAAGATTCACAAGAGCGTGTGCACTCTGTAACACCCACATCATTCCCCTGTGTGAGAGGTGAGAAGAAAGGCTGGGCTGATGGGGGGTAGGTTGCTCATCACTAGTAACAGTGTGTGTTTGTCTAAGTGTGTGTATGTGTGTGTGTGTTTGAGGAGACAGATGGAGAGTAGGGCTGCCACTCCTGCCAGCCGCCACTCGCGCTCATCCAACCAGCACCCCACCCCTAACCCCTCGACACAACCCGTCCAACCAATCAGATGAGCCCAGCCGCACAAGCATCGGCCAATCAAAGAGCCTGCAGTTCAATTAGAGCATAATAAAGGGCCATTCATCATTCAATTAGGCATCTGTCACCGAGCCACAAAAGGGGAAAAACTTGGAGATGCAGAGAAAGAAAGGGTGGTGCAAAGAGAAGACAGAGAACAGGAGCGGGGGAGAAAAGGTGAAAAAGGAAAGTGGGAAGAAAGCAGAGATGCAAACAATAAATAAACAGACCACCAGAGAAAAGGACGGACAGAATGACGGAGAGAAAGTGTGTGGGAGATTAGGTGGAGACGGAGACAACAAAAACAAAAAGAGAGAGTTGAAAAATGCAAAGGGTGATGAGAAAGAAAACAATGCGGGGATGCAAAATATTCATAATGTTAATTACAGTGCCATCGCAGTGACAGTGTTATGACTAACCGCCAGCTCTGGTGTAATGAGGAGCAGAGAAAAACATATCAGGACATCAGAGACATATCGGGGAGATTATCTGCCGCTGTGCGTGTTATCATAAAAACTTGGGCCATAAACTATTTCAAAGAAGGAAAAGTTCTTTTGTATTCAGCCTCTCATCATTTCCAATAAAATATGGAAATACATGCTGCTTACAACACAGCAGCTTGTGCAGTTAAGTATAGTGATAGCTATTTGACTTAAAGCTTTTACATAGGAACCTTTAAAACACACACTGCATAGGTATCATTATATAAAACAAACATAAGACTATTAATCAAGATGACTGGGTGCCTCTGTACCACACTGGTGGTATTGTTTGTTTTTCAAAATGAAGATTTCCTACTTGAAAGGAGGACATCTCCACTGGTGGGAGTTGTGGTCGCATGTGTTTTTGTTTCTTTAATCATACTGAAGACTTTGAAAGAGACTGAAAGCCTCGGCTCTGTTTATACAGGAAGAGCCTGCTACCTGATTTTGTTGTATAGTAACCCACTACACTTGCTTCAAGATCAAACTCAGTTTAAAGGTACGCTATGGAGGATTCAGTCACTGTTTTAAACACGGTCGCTAACGAAAATGAAATTAAAAACCAACCCCAGATTCAATCTTGTTTGGCGCATCGCGTTGAGTTGCTGCAGCAGTCCAGATGCCAGTTTCCTCAAAGTAAATGATTTCTAGCCAGCGGGCCTGTAACCATGATAGTCTGGGAAAACAAAGACACACTGGCGTAGCATGCTACTGCTAACTAGCATACTTAACCTTAGTTCAGTCAGGGACAGCTATATTTGGTGGTAAGGCTCTGTTCTGGGGCCCCTCTGCCTTTCCTCAGGCCTGTGCAGAAAGCCTAAGGCAGAGAGAGCAAACCTCCCTGCCCTTCCATGCGTCTACATGGAAAGCCTTAAAGCAGAAGGAGCACACTTCACTGACCTTCCACATGCAAACGAGGAAAGCCTGAGGCAAAGAGAGCAAACCAAGCCCTTCCCTATGCCTACATGGAAAGCCAAAGGCAGGGAGAGCAGCAGCAAAGACCCCCCGGGAACAGAACAGAGCAGCATCAATGACAAACAGAAATGACACTGATAAGTCAGAGACAACATGAAAAGGAGGAGCTGGGGTGGAGGCCCATTGCAAAGCAGCTTACAGAGGAAGCAGCAACAGTAGGCAGGCCAGAGCAGTTTAAATAGGGCACCCTGAATGAGATTCACCAGTTGGTTGCATAGAAAGGAATCACGTGATCTATCAGCTGACTCCCTTCCATCGGTCAGCTGCACCATCAGTTGATTGGTTGTTTGAGATCAGCTGTTGTAGCTGGGATGTGAGCTGAGCTTGACACTGTGTCCTGTCTGAACTAACGCTATGCTCAATTTCTGTGAGGCTAAAAGTTGCTAATTGATTGATGGGTGGATGTCATGATATTATTGGTTGAAAGTGATCGGTACTAGCTTACATAAGTGCAACTCATATTTTGCTTTAAAGAAATAAAGATGGGGTGTCGGTGGCTTAGTGGTAGAGCAGGCGCCCCATGCACAAGGCTGCTGCCGCAGCGGCCCGGGCTCAAGTCCAGCCTGTGGCCCCTTGCTGCATGTCTCTCCCTCTCTCTCTCCCCCGCTCACACTCAACTGTCCTGTCCATTAAAGGCAAAAAATGCCCCAAAAATATCTTTAAAAAAAAAAGAAAAGAAAAAAAAATTAAGAAATAAAGACAAAGAAACCGATTGTACTGTTGGTATTTTTTTTACAATTAGGCGCACAATTTGGCCGGGGATGTGATCTAAAAGGGTTAAAAAGACATTTTTCTTTAAAAGTCACTGACTGTAACGTGCTCAGCAGCAAAAGTGATTGTGAATGCCAACCCCAGATACACTCTCATTTGAAGTTTCACCTCGCTGTATTTGTGTCTTTTTTGGTGCTGTTAGGTAAGTTAAGCTACTGTGGTTAGGTTTGGGGAAAAGAAACTTGGTGAGCAAGTACCTTAAAATGACTCAAGGTTCACTAAAAACTTCACAAGGTTCCAAACACCGAACTCCTGGGGAAAAGTCCTGTGTTTTGTGACCCATCCACAACCTCAACCTGCCTCTTTACTGGACCACTTGAAAACGCGTTCTTGTTTACTCCCGTCACGGCATTGGTCGCTTGATCGCAGCCTTCCAAAATACGTGGGTTATGCACAAATGACTGGCTCATGATTACGTGGGATATGTACGAATTTGGGTGCATTACCTATGGTGGGAAAATGTACGAACAGTGCATGAGAACAGCCTGACTATACTTGTACTCAAGGGCGTAAGGTTTTGTTTCAACATTGAGGGAGACACATATGAAACTGGGGGGTTGGGGTCCTCCTGCGGAATAGTTTTAGTATCAAACACTTAATTTCCTGCATTTTGGTCAAAATAAAAGTTCTTTTATTAGGTGGAAAAATGCACATGTTCAAAATATAGCGGGGGATGTGTCCCCTGTGTCCTCCCAAAATCTGCCTATGCTTGTACTTACACAAAGTCTTAGTGTACTGTATAATATATAATAAAAATGGTGAGTCCAGTTTTCTATTTTGATCTTGTGCTTTCTCATCAGTAACCAAGAAATTAATTTTCACAACTGGCCTCAATAAGGAGTGCTCTCCTTTCTGCTGTAGCCACACTTTGAGATTTAGGTTGGTATTCTTACACAAAACTATGCCTGGTGCAGCCTTAAATAAATACTTGTCATAAAAATCATTTCAAACACGCTCATCACATTGTCTCTTTCTCGTCTTCCATCTCTCCTTCTCTCTGCCTCTCTCATGCCAGCTGTCTCCAAACCCCTGTGGTCCTCCCTCCCTCCCTCACACCCCACCTCCTCTCGTACCTCCTCCCCTCCGTCTCTCTCACCCCAGTCCCCAACCAAGCAGGAAAATGATCCCTAGTAAATAATATATCAAGATAAATGATAATTGCTCCGATTTTTTGTGTGTTCCGCGTCACTTAATGAGCGCCATAAATTAGCAATGAATACGGCTGACAGCGTTTGTCAGAACACGGTCGATGCAAATGCGCCTTGGCATCCCGACGGTTAAAACTTCTCATCTCTGTGTTGCTTCAGCTCTGAGACGCGTCACTTTAATTCAAATTATAAAACAGATCAAAGTTCATTTGAGAGTTTGTGACAGAGTTCACTTACTTGTATTTTGCAGGAGAGATGAATCCGCTGGTATCTGCTCTGCTGGATCCTCTGAGGATGCGGGCAAGGAGGAACTGTGAGAGTCGACGAGGAAAAGGTCAAAATGTAAAAGATGCTGTGATCTGAAAGGGAATGCAAGCCACAAATTTGGCCTTAAATTCACTCGCTTGCATACAGAAGCCATGTACTGTGTTTCCCTTTGACCCTTCTTCACAATATGGCAACATTTTTTTAGATTGTTTCATTATAAATTTCAGGAAACAACATTTTTTAAAGTATTATGGCCCATTTATTCATATAACTGAAAATATCCTGCAGTATTATGTCACTGTAACAAAAACCTTCCAAACAACAGCAGTGAAAGCACACACACACACACACACACACACACACACACACACACACACACACACACACACACACACACACACATCCTGTACAGTAATTGTAGATTGGCTGTGGGTGAGCACCCGCGCTTAAGCCCTGTCCCTCCGTCCCTGTCAGACATCAAACGGGGGGCCTTGGCCACAGATCGCACACGCGGGCATCCCCAGAGACCGCCTGATTGAAACCTGGCAACAGGACCAAACAGCTGCTTCAAACAAAAGACATCTGCATATTTCAGATTTGTTTTTCATAAATTAACAACGCAACCTGCCAAAAATCTGGGCGAGGGAGTCTATCGACTTGTGTATAATTAGATAAAGTTTACAAGCTTTGAAAGTTGGAAATTAGCATGAGGTAAAGGGGTGCTCACCGGGGAGAGGGAGGGAGGGAGGGAGGGGGGACCCCGGCTTACAGGCATGTTTTGCCTTCTTTTGTAATGACAGGGAGGTGGTGGTGGAGGTGGTGGGGGGTGTTGGCTGTTGAAGCTAAGGGAAAACATACAAACACAACTCCTCTGGTGTGTGTTGAAGCCACAACAGTAGCTCGGTCTTGCTGTTCTCTTCGGAGAGGTTCAGGGTGAAGTTTTAGCGTGTCGGCGGCGTGCTGACAGTAGGTGATGCTGCTGGCTGCAGCCAATTAAAAACTGTCTGGCTTTTTAAGGCTCTGCCTTTGACCTGATGACACCTACTGTGCATTTGTGTGTGCATGCATGAGCGTATCTGTGTTGAGCTCTGATAGGGCCCCGTGTGTCGCCTTTATGGGATCAGATAGCGAGCTGTTTCACTTGTAAAAACCCCTTCAATTATTCAGTGAAGTCAAGTCTCCCCTTTATCTCCCGCTTGTCTCCTGGTGTGTTTGGGGACAGCAGGGATAGAGAGTGAGAGGAGCGAGGGCGAAAGAGAGGAATGGAGAGAGGGGAGGGAGGGAGGGATGGATGGATGAGTGGATGGATGGGAAGGAGCGGATGTCTCCTCAAAAGCATTGCTGCCTAATTACTAGCTCATTTAGATCAGCAACCACAGTTATAAATAACCCAACAGCTGGCGCGATGGAACCAGACAACACCAAACACGGAAATGCAGCACAATATCACAGTCAGCTGAAATAAGCGTTGGAATGATAATGGTGTCTGTGGTGCAGGGAGAGAGACTGATGTGTCTCAACATGGCTGTGCTGTTTACAATCTAAGAACCCTCAATTGGGCCCGGGGTAAGGGAGAGGTGAAGTTATAAGAATAGATGTTATGCTGCAGTTTCATTGCAAAACTTGTGTTCATTTTGAAAAACATGTGTTGCCTGAACATCAGATCTAAAATAATAGAATATATTAAAGTTTGCCAATGACGTAAAAACGCTCTAATTTTATAACCAAAGGTTTGAGATCACAGTGGCAGATGAAAGTTGTAGCTCATGGTTATGATGTTAGAAAATGAAAATTCCACTTTTCCCACAGCAGTAAACGTACAAATTGAAACTTGAATTGAAGGTAAACATCCTCACATTGGTACCAAACTACTGCCTGTTTCTGCATGCCTCCTTTTGTGGTGGTCAAGTATATTTCTGTCTTATTTTGTTAATGGATCGTGACATAAACTTCCTCAGACCAGGCTGAGAGAAGCAATCAATGCCATAATGGTCTGTGAATATAAAATATTGTCATCTGTGCATCCCCCGGGCTAAAGGAAATATTTTAAACAACACTCTGTTTGTGTCAAAGCTCCCACGAATGCAGGGCTGCCTCTTCTGTTAAGTGATTATACAGACAACTTGGGAGTGATATAATTACCTCAAACATGGCAACCCTAGTGGTGGAGCTTGTGGAGGTGATAATATATGGTAATTACCAGTTTCTAGGGCTGAACAATCTGGAAAGAATGTATTTAAGATAAAAGCATGAAAACAACCCCGGCAGCGCTTTTACATGTACGGTGTGGTGTTTGCACTGTAAAGGAAGACAATGGCTGTAAACATTTAAGAAATGGTAATGAGATAAATGCTGTATCCCTTCCGGAGTACACATGTATTTTTGTTCATAGACGTACAGTGTAACAGCCCTCACAAGGAAAGAATTAAACAATGGAAAGATTAAAATCTTTATCCCCAGAAACCAAGTAGATAAAACGACTGTCTAGGCAGTTCTAATTAGGTTTTGATTGTAATTAAAAGTTTATTGTTTCAATAGTTTGTTCTGTTCACTTGAGGGGGAAGTAAAATCACTCATATTTGTTTATTCAAACCCAAAAATACTATTAAGTGTCGACAGCATTTATAGAAGTCTGTCGAGAACTACAAAATCCTTTTTGCTGTAAACTTATTTGAGCATCTCCAAATAAATCTGACTTTCCCTGACATTAATTAAAGGCGAATGAAAGATTTTTCTCCCAATTTAGCCCTGAAATTTCATTAACCACTTTGTGGCAGCTCATGACTGTCAAATCCTTGTCCCATTTACACAAACCTTCACAGGGGGAAACACAACTCTCAGACTGAACTCTCTGCGAGCATCAGGGGAACGTCGGTTTTCAAAAGGTATTCATTCAGTCGCAGCGCTTTGACGAAAAGCCTCTGATACAGTGGATCTGCTTTGGTCGTTGTCTCTTGACAGACATTTTGGCAGCAGATGACGGCTCCTCGGTTCGAAACGAGGAGACCAAAAGACTGTAGCTCTCTGTTAGCAAACAATGGGCAGGTTTCTGTTTCAGCAAAGTGAAAGACCAGAGCGAGAAAGGTGATCTACATGTCCCAGAACGCACTAGCAGAAATGAAAAATCTGATGGGGCAAATCCAGTTTTCCGCCCTAATATTAAAGATATTTAATATTGCAATATATAACAACTTAACGTGCGTGTCATCTGGTGGTTCACTTGGACGGCCGCCTACATTGAATGTGGTGCAGAAGAAAGGAGAGCAGGTGGGTGAGATTAAGATATCAATTTACCGCATTTATCTTTATGTTGCTCATTTTTCAGGTTCGCTGACGCTCCGATGTTTAAAAGCCTACTGAGTCTATTAAAATAAACTTTGCCTCGTAAGTGTTGCTGTCACAGCTACAACAGTGTAACTAATTTCCAACATCTCTAAACCCAGAGTGATGGAAGGACTCTGGGAATAGGAGATGTTAAGAGTGGGCGGTCCCTCCTGTTGTAGGAACTCCGGTGAGGGGTGTTCGCCATATGCTTGCCGGGTTCCGAGGGAAAAGGGCTCGGAGGATAAAAGTGAGCGCAGCAGCGACGGCCCTCCATCAGTGTGTTCAAAGCCTCCATATGAAAATGACTGTGTACAAGACTTCTACTGAGGCCAAATTTAGATCAAAGGCAACCCCAGGCAGGAGGGGAACAGAGGGAGGAGGGGAGGCGGTGTTGGTTTGGGGCAGACGGGGAGTTGTGCATGAAATGGAAGTTTGTGCAATGTGATGAGCAAATCTGCGTGTGCATGGGAATGTTAATAATAATAAGTGGGGAAATTTGTCAATTTATTTTCCCCCCTTTACACTGAGGATGTCAATACCAAATTGGAGCTGTTAACTTGTGATGTGACTTCCAGCTGGATGAAATTAAGTTGTGTCTTTTCCAGGTCACCAAACTGCCACTTTTACTGTACAGGATTGAATTTGGAGAACGGGACATGTAGCAGGAGATGCAAATTAGCTTTTGATGTTTGGAGTTTACAGTATATTTGTTTCCTTAATTTTTCTCTTGCGGTCGAAGCAGAGAGAAATGTACCCATCTGTGCTGGCTGATGTTCTCTCCAACATCTGCTCTACATGCAGTCACAACTGTAACTTTGTGATTAATTAATCTTTTTTTAAAATGTTGTCTCTCTGTTAAACATTCACTGTTTCTGCACTCCTGCACTGCCCAGAGATCACGTCAATCAAATCGTGTGGGTGACTAAAGCACGTCCTTTTTAAGGAAAAGTCTGGTGTTGTACTATAACTTTCAACTGTCAACTAGTCCCATGAAAAGTCCAAAACTAACAATGTGTAAGTCCATCTCTGATTACTTTTCCGACGTCTGTCTGTGGCACTGGGCCCATTCATTTTTACGGACAATGTAAATCTTTAAAAACAGGTCACTAACATATTGTTTTGTTTTTAAAAAAAGCTAAATCTTCCTTAAACAGCTGGACACTGCTGTTTTTGGCAAACTCAAAGAGTATATAGTGCATTTGTTGGGGGCTATCTTCTGTTGTGGATTAATACATATTTAGTGCACTATTAAGCATTTACGCCACCAGGACTGGATTTTTTACAGATAAGAAAAACTTTAAGTTTCACAAACCTCATTTTACTACCTACATCTTTACTGTTTCATCACTTCCTGCTCAGAGGCTTTTTTGTCCGCAGGAAGACCCTCCAAACACTTGATGTTCAGACAACTAATGCAAAACCCTAGCTTGCTGAATCACTGTGCTACATCATTCAGAGATATAAAGCAAAACAGAGCAAATTTATTTATATGAAAATGTTATCGACGTCTTCTTTAGTGTAATATATATTACCATAAATCACAATTTCAAAGCCCCCGATCTTACCGGTGGAACAAACGCTAACACTGATATATTGGCGGCTCAGTCAGCTCCACTCCGCTCATCTTTCTTCCATCTCTTCACCTCCTTTCCTTAATCTCACTCCCCCTCCTCCTCCTCGCTCCTCCCTCCTCTCCTCCTCTCCTCCTTGCTTCCTGCCTCTCCAGAGAGGAGGTCACATGCTGCAGACCTGCTCTGTGCCATCTGGCTGACTTCCTGTCATCCTTACCCCAGGAGAGAGTGGCTCTGCAGGGTATACGACTGGAGAAACCCCCCTTTCTCCTCCTCCTCCTCCTCCTCCTCCTGCTCATCCTCCTCCTCCAGGCCTCCGCACACCTGAGCAGAAAGGGTGAGAAAAACACACAGAGAGAAGAATAGAGTGGGACAGAGCAACACAAAGAATACAGTGAGAAGAAAGACATAAGTAGAGAAAACAGAGAGGGAGGAAAATTAGAAAAACCTGCAAGCAAAGACGTAGTGCAAGAAAAAAAACTGCTCTGAAGAAAACTGATTAATCAAGTCGGATTTTAAACCATGTGGTTTGGGAGGAAACAAGTCAGATGCCATCATAATGACAAATCAAATTTCACCACAACCAAAACGCTGAGAGGCAGTTTTGACGTTATTATATATGTTTGAAAATCAAAATGAAGGGAAAGAGCAGTCCCCGCACTTCTCCTTTAATCAGAGAGGATCATGTATATTAAGTTCAGGCTTTTTTTTGTATCTTGACATTAACCATGAAAACTCAGAAACATCATTAGGGAAAAACAGTGGTCGCGTTTCCACCGACGTCCTTCATGAAAGCACTTTGTTTGGCACCTTCTCACCTTCCACTCACACGTCTCCGTCTAACACAAGAACGTTAGAATTGGTTAAAAGCGCATACATGCCACATTAATCTTAATGTCCCACCCATGGTCTTGCATATTCATATAAATATAACATGACTGCCGCTCACATCTGAATTTATTGGTTTTCCTCCTCCGCAAATTAGGGGGCCTCCAATTGATGAATATTTTAGCACATGTGCACTCTGCGGGACATTTATCATCGGCTTTGCTATTATAAACAGAATAAATGAGCAGTCAAAGTAGGCTGCTGCTACAGTGTGCTGTGCGCAGACACACCGCCCCTCTGCGCTCTCTTGCTTTAGCCTTCCTCCACGACTGCTGCTGCTGCGTCTTAATCCTGCAAAATGGCTTCCACTTTGGCATCTCCTTTACATGTTACACAACGTCTCTGGGAACATATGGATAAGGGTTTACCATAACGTGTAATGTTGCAGGTTTGCCCATAAACGGCGACTACGGAGATCACGACAGAAAGGTCTTGCACCTCATGTGTAACACCTAAAGCAGAGCTGCAGTCAAGACAACCTTAGTTGAATCTATGTTAAGTGAAGCCCTCGGGGGGTCGAGACAGAGGTTAATTGGATATACTAAAATTATGTTATTTCATTACAGACAGAAGTTTTGGAGGTTAGCCTAATAAAAAGGATGAAAATTTTAAAATAAAGTTAAGGTATTGCTTAAGTCTGAGATTCTTTCCCCCCATCCTTGTTGCTGAGCTAATCATTGCCTTCTTCATGGCCATCTCTAGAGACCATCTGTCAATCAAAAAGTTTAGATGGTACTGTTGATGTCACTCTCATTAGATATCTGATGGTAAAGTTTGAGTTTTCCACAGGAGGTTTTCCTAAAACAGGGAAACCTGGTGAGTAGAGCAGCAAATATGAAGGGTTTCCTGACTATCTAAGGTCAATTTAAGTCTACTGTGACAACTTAAGCCCTTATTTGATAATCTGGACACCCTACAATCTTTAAAGGGACAGTTCACACCCCAAACATAACACATTTTCCCTCGTACATGCAGTGCTATTTATCAGTCTGGATTGTTTTGGTGTGAGTTGAAGAGCTTTGGATATATCAGCTGTAGAGATGTCTGCCTTCTCTCCAGTATAATAGAACTAGATGGTACTTGGTGCTCAAAAAATAAAAACATGTTTGAGAGACTGAGCAGCAGTGGCTCTTTCTAGAAATCATGACCCAGTTACTCATAATATTCCAGAGACCTTGTTGTGAAAAGTTCAATGTAGAAACTATTTTTTGTTGACTATTTCGTTGACGAAAACTATGACAACAACAACCTTTCTTCCTTCTCGAAAACGAGACGATGACGAGGCAAAAATAGATCCTGATAATAAAACTAAGATGAAATCTATGCTTTATTTTTGTTGACGAGACAAAAATGTTCATAGTCGACTATCGGACATTGAAAGCTGAGAACAGCCATGCTTGTAATTACCTTCAAATGGTTGGTAAATGCTAGTAAATAGTCTGCACCATGATGTTTCGCTAGCCAGCAAAACATTCACACTGGAGCAGCGCCTGCCGTTGTGTAGATGCACACTCCTTCCTTTTGACACTCTGAGCACCAAAGCGCCCTAAGTTCCATATATTAGAGAGAAGGTAGACATCTGTACAGCCAATATCTCCAACACTCAGCAACTCACACCAAAACAATCTGGATTGATAACTAGCATGTCAGGTAAGGGGAAAAAAATTTGTACTTTTGATTTGGTGGTGAACTGTCTCTTTAAAAACCCTTACTGTGCTTCCCTGTCCCTGATAGGTAATTCAAAACAACTGGGGATTGTGTTCAGTAAATGTTTGACTTGTTCAGAATCCTGAAATCACACCGCTCATGTTGGCCAGCGAAATGATGAAACAAAAGCCAAATGAAAATGAGACCGCGGCTGTCCTGCTTTGATGTTCTCTTCTCCTCTTTCTCATCTTCATCTCAGCTATCCACTGCTGGTTGAAAGTGCAGTTGGACGCCCTTTAGCACTTCCTTTTTCGCCCCATGCGACCAAAAAGGGCTGCTGGGATTCTTTCAGATGGCCGCCAAACCACCTTAGGCTGCATCTAACCACTGCTGAAGCCCACTGATCTGACACTGCAGAACCAGGCATTGTTTCAAATGCTTTCATTCACAGTCCCAGCCATTGGCAAACACTGTGAAATGGGTGAAATCCCAGCTTGGTGAAGCTGGCACAGAAACCTAGCATCCTGGATCCTTTCCACTTCAGAGAGCTCTGCCACATGCTAACTGTCATCCATGAGGCACTGCTAGCCCAAAGGGGGGTCTGGCAGAATGGGTGAGGGAGAATGGGGGAGAAGACGGGGGTGGTATAAACACTGGGATATACCCTTCACATACAAACATGGAAGACAGCATGCACTCCTCGGAGACGCAGCACCAGAGGCCATCAGAGGTGATTATTATTTATGCAGACACTATTCTGAGTTTCATATTCTCCCGCTTGTCTCACTCACCTGGCATCTGCCCAGTGTGAACCATCCCTGGGATCCACAGCAATGATGAGCCCCCCCTACCTCACACACATACACACACACAAACCTCCTTGTCCTCATTGCTGTCTACGCCTGGTAGATCCCCTGGCATGTTCACTCCTCCTTCATAAACACTAGCAGCTGCTTGGGCAATTAGCCATTAGCTCTTTACTTTTTACTATAATACCCGGTCCTCAGAAATCTCCACAATTAGCTCCTTAATTGCTTCTAAACAACCCAGGCGTAACCGATAAATACAAGAAGGCGGTAGGTAGTTAGGTGAAGAGACAGGCTTCTGGGAAAGAATCAAGCTAGCTCGGAGAATCCGGGCTAAACTGTTCTTCCTCTTGCCTCCCTGAGCAGCCTTTGGCAATATTTTTTTTTTCTGGCGTGACACGGCTTGGAAAGGCTTGCAGGAGGAGGAATCACAGAGCGGGTAAAAAACACAAGGCAGCACAGGGCTGATGCCTCATATTCAAATTGGAGCTGACACATCCATGCCCTTTATTCTGTGGTCTAACTATCACTTCTGAGAAATGCTAACATTCAGTGTGACAGAGGGTGTTACGGTGACTTTTAGACGGGCAGGAGACGGCGCCCCCCAGGCGTGGATTTGCGTGGCAGCGTGATATGACACAGCTCGCTTGACAGAGCAATGGGGATACCCCCAAGATTAGCTGAATGCATTAAAGGGAGGCATGAAACGTAGCTAACTGTTGATTAAATCGCTGTTACATCCATACTGGCGGTTCCAGTTAACCTGTTTAACATTGACAACAGCTACACTACTGAAATGACAATGGCCTATGGGCCTAAATGTGCTGTCTGTTGTGTGTAGCATCAGAACAGACATGTTTATCCAAGGAAGGAGTTGATGTATAAATGGTATGTATATTTTTTTAATGATAAGTCAATTAACTGATGAGTCAAAGGCAGAAAATTGACACAAATATATTTAATTTTAAGTCATTCATTAAGCAAAAATGCAAATATTTCTGGTTCTGGACTCTCGAATTTTGAAGAATTGCTGCTTTTCTCTGCAATTTTAATACCTTTGAAATTGAATATACTACTTTTGGGACATATGACAGCCATTTTCATATTTGTTTCACATTTTATACATAGAATAATCAATTGATAACTTTAAAATATGTATAGAAAACTATAAATATGCAGTTGCCCAGAATTTACCTCAGGTCAGGGTGAAAAAAAGGATGATGAAATAGCATTTAAAATACTAGGTACACTAAAACTACACATTTTTATGTCACTACTACAACAAATTTGAGATAATTCCTAATTGCTGTCTGTTCAGTATTCTGCTGATTTTCTGGCTGTATGGTAAATTGCTTGATATGTTTGTTAATTTAATGATGACCAAAAAAATATTAGTACATTTATATCAGCTTGCATGATTTGGGGCACCTGAATATTTTTCATATTTCTTCTCTGCAAAAACGATGCTTTAGACTCACTAAATGAGAATGAGTTTGCCTCAAAGATGACGCATGTTGCAGTTGCCCTCGACTCCCTTGCATTTATCGTTAGCGGTGGCTAAATATCTGCTGATGTTGTGATGAAACAAGAAATATGCCTTAACTTGGGAAGTGGAGGCTCCGACTGCAGGTCGTCAGTTCACAACAGATTCTGGCGTTCAATCAAAGAAACACAGTTGATTGGCTTCCCCAATTCTCTATATTGATAAACTGCTTCCAAATGAAAACAATCAAAGCAGAATCAAGTATAATCAAGCATAGTAATTCACTGCAGCTTGTGTGTGTGTGTGTGTGTGTGTAGGCGTGTGTGTGCGTGTGTGTTGTGTAGTACAAAATACTATCCCAGCAGCACAGCACCTCTGTAAAACATTTTCTAGACAAATCTCTCTGCACCGAGTCCACACTGACTTTACTTACAGTATCTCACTTTCCCCAGCGCACGCACACACACACACACACACACACACACACACACACACACACACACACACACAATACCAAGGAGGTATACAAGCACCATCTAGTGCTTTATTCTGGAAATTGCTCTGCAGAATGTCAGAAACGTGTTGAAGAATCCCATTTCTTCTATTCCTTTCAATTTATTAAAAATATTTGTTCTTATTCAATTTGATGACATCATCCCAAAATTCTCTGTGTAGAAAGATGGCAACTTATTTCTGCATCACATAATAAGAACAAGATAAAATCAGGAATAAACCACCATCACTTTCAGCAAATCTACAAAGATGCAAGACAGTAAAATACACAACGACCATCTGATTACATTTCAAATCCTTACTTGCTCCACCTGACCCCATGACCTCTGACCTCTCTGGCAAAATATGTGTGATACACAAGTTAATACCAATAAAAACATTTTGCCTGAAATGCCTCACAGCAATGCCTCACAAGTGATATCAAAATCCATTGATCACATGTCAAAAGTTTGGTTTTCTCGCAGAAATAAGTTTCTTTTTTTTTAAAACCAAATATTTCAGTCTTGATCGAAGGAGTCACACGGCGTGCTCAGTGGAAACTCTGAACACCGTTTGAGTGTGTGCACGCATGACATCGCTAAATATATAACAGCAACATTACTCATGTACCTCCTTTCTTCACCTTTCACAGATAAGAGGACGATGATGGTGGAAACATGGACTAGTTTCAACAACACGTGGACTTATCTGGAATCATCAGCTCACATGTCACTAACCTGTTACCACTGAAACCATTTTTCATTTGACTAAGACGGGCATGTGGAAAGCCAAATTTTTGAGCATTTACTCAGCGAAAATGGCAAATACAGTTTAAGGAATGATGTTACGAAACATAAAAGGGCATAAAAACAGTTAAAAGGTTTCTGTTTGAAGCAAAACTAACGTATATGAAGTTTGCCAAACATGACGTATCCTCTATCTATATCTGCACCAGATCTGAATTAATGTCTCCTAATACTGAACTACTTGAAACACAGATGATTACAATAAACAAATACAAAAGTAATCCCTCACATTTTTCCGTACAAAACAAACAAAGGTGGACTGAGAGTAAAAAAAAATGTGTATCTACGAACTCCAACAGGCTGGAAAAGTCAGTAACACCCATCAGCAGCCAAAACCAAGACAAATCCTGGTTGGATACAAAACAGTCTGAGACAAGTCTCAAAGGTCAGAAAAACAGTCCTGAGACAGAGACTGTGTTCAGACTACTCAGAGCTGAATGTCACGTTTGAGAAATGTGTTTTAATTAGAAGTGTAAATATAAACGAGACTCAGATTTTGACACTGAAGTTCACTCCCTAAACACACTAAAACAAGAGATAAGCCGCTGACCCATCGGCCACCTTGGCTCAAAAAAGCCTCGCTGACATACTTAACCTCAGAGCACCGTGTTTGACCTTTGCTCTCAAGGCTCTGAGGCCGTTATCACTTTAGACTGGTTATGAAAGTATTCTTGTCTAAGTGTACCTCAGTGAGCTGCAGTCAAGACGCTGAACAACTGAGATCTAGTGACTCCACTCAAAAATGTGTTAGATGATAGAGTGTAATACAAGAAGGCTGCTTCACGTTCATCTGCTGAAAGCGGGAAAGTTTCTCTGCACTCAACTTATATCTGTGGTGTGTGTACAAGAATGATTTGTGACATCAACAATTTTGCAAGCACGTTTGGACCCAATTATAGTCAAAATGCAACTTAAACAAGTGTGATGAGGAAAGTTTAAGCCTCCATGCTCATTCTCTGAGAGTGGACTTTTAAGCGAGGGAGGAGACATCTTGAGTCCAGGCATTAAACTTCTGAAATGAAAACTATTTGCATATTCACGGCTTGAGCATTTTCTATTGAGGAAGAAGGAGGAGATGTCATTTTAAGGGTTTTTAACAAGGTAGCTGAGCTTTTTTGTGGAAAAAAACAGACACAAATTAGTACTTAAAGTATTTTTATATGCCTTAAATCATGTCTCAAGGGGGTCTTTGTAAAAATAAAAGCTTATTGTTTTGGATTGGTGAACGCCAAAAGCTTATATTGTGTGCTGGTATTCTGCATAGTTGAATGATTGAGAACAAAATGGGAAACAAAGTCATATTAAAACAAACCCAAATTAAATTCTTATGCTTGCAACTGTGAGCCAGATGAGGCCATTTTAACCCAGACTTTCCATTCAGACTCTCATTATTTGGCCTTGGTTTATTGGCAACACTCAAATATGTTTACAAAAATACAACACATCCGACTTTGGGGATCGAATGGTATCTGATTGTTGTTGAAAGGACAATACTGACTGTTGACAATGGTACAAAGGCCGATCCCCACAGCCTGATGTTCATAAAGGGAAACCAGTTGCAGACACGGCTGTAGCTTTGGTACTGTGGTAACCTCAACAGACCTTTGTGGCATTTTTGCCAAGCAGCATGTAATATGAATTGTGCCTACAAATTTGTTTGATTCACATAATAAACATTTGTGAAAAGTGCGATTGATTTATTTGACATTACAAACAACAACCTTCACAAACAAGACCTCTGCAAACAAACAAGCTTCAGGCCCAATGAAGCCTGCACAATTACTGGCTCAACATATGGGCACAGAACTACTTCATAGTACCCAGCCGTCTGCCATAATATTTACTGTGCTCCCTGCAACCAGCCAAGAGTAATACAGGCTCAGATTTAATGTCTGTATTTCATGAAGTTCCCACATAAACTCAGAGTTCGGGAGCATAAGTGTGGACTTTTTTTTTGTCCCCATTTTGTTGAAACTAACTTAAACACATGGAAGACATGGAAAACTGTAGTGATACTTGTTTTTCAAAGCAGGAACTGACAACATGATAGGACACACTTTACTTTAATATCTACTGGGGCACTGATACACAACTTCAGTCCAGGGTCTGTCAAGGGTCCTTGAAGAGGTTTCAGGGTGCCCCAACATTAACCTCCTGAGACCCTGTGTCCTCATATGAGGACATCACATTTTGGGTTTACTTGTCTTTATACTTCATTCTACTTAACTCAGACCTGTTGTCCTCGTTCGGGGACACTCCTTTGTGCCATCTAGTGGTAGTAAGCTCACAATACACTAAACCATGTAAAAACAAGATGGCAGGCATCTCTGTCAAGTCAGTCTGCAGCTGATCCAGACACAAAAGTGGACAAGGTCCAAAACCTGATCAGATTTTATTGCTGAAATTTGTTTTTTCATTATTAATAATGTTTGTAGTTTGATATGGCAACACATTTGACCAATTTTAGCAACAGTAACAAGATAAGACGCTGTTAATAAGAAAGTACTTGTTTAAGGACATCAGGATTTCATTGTCATCTCATTTAAGGACACTGAGACTTTATTATTGTTGACAATGTTTAGTTTTTTATATTTATCGGGTCCTATTGATCACAAACAGCTAGGAAAAATTAAAAATGTACACCAAACAAAAGTTCAGGTCTCAGGAGGTTAACGCTTTTCTTTCTTTTCCAAGATAAACAGCCCAGTGACATGTGTGAGGATGCCTTCTTCATAGTTTTCTCACTTCATCTTTTCATCTTCCATCTAAATCCAAATTTAACCACTAATATTCAGTGTCGGAAGAAATATTCAGATATTTTACTTCAATTAAATAGCAACATCACAGTTTTTTTGGTAAATTAAGTTAAAGTATGTAGTATTACCAGCAAGTTTTACTTAGAGTATAAAAGTAAAAGTACTCACTATGGATGCAAAATGGCCTCCGTCAGGTTTAAATCATTATTTATTATATTATATGGTTGTAATATCACTATTGATGCACTCACATGGAGCAATATTTCAGTGATGAGGAGCTAATATGACCCTTTAATGTGGGTCTACTTTTTCAGTTAAAGATGCTGTTTCACTGTTTCTTTAACCCTTTGAAACCTGGAGTAACATCACTTTTCTTGTGCTGCTTTCAAACACATTTCGCAAGTATTCAAACCTTTGAACCCTGAGCAAATTGGTGCAATTTTCAGTCAAAAAAAGAAGAAAAAAAAGAAGAAAAAAAAAGGCAATGAGCATTTTGGTAAGAAATGTCCAACAAATTGAAAAAAATTAAGAGAATTTTTTTTTTTTTTTTTTTTTAAGAAAAAAGCTAGGGTAAAACTATAGTTATAATTATTATCAAATATTAATATTATGTTACAGAATTATTAGAATTTTAAGCACTCTTCCCAGGTCGTTTTCTAGTCTGTTTCTTTTTTTCTTTTACTTCTTCTTGTATCAATTTTCCCTTTTTACTAACTTTAAATATACTTTAAAAATAAATTTTTTGGATCATTTTTCCTTTCATTGCTCATTGCCTTCTTCCTCTTTTTTTTTTATAAAGGAAACAAGCATATTTGCTCAAGTTTCAAAGGGTTCATTTATTATAACAATGTATTTTATATGCTCACAATAACTTTTAAAAATATATATAACGTGCAATTTGACATGTAACTAAGCCTATAGGCCTATATGTTGTCCCACCTTCTCATTTTATGTTTTATCTTATGTTTTATCATGTCTGTTTACATATGTGACATCTTCCTATCTTACATGTTTTTATTACATGAGTTTTGTCATTTATAGTGCATTTATTTTGCGCACATTGATGACATGTGCTATATAAATCAAACTTGACTTGACTATAGCTGCAAAATAAATGTAGTGGAGTATAAAGTAGGCCTACTATTTTTCCCTCTGAAATGTATGACGTAGCATCATATTAAAATACTAGGTGAAGTACCTCAGAATTGTACTAGTACTCATGTAGGTTACTTAATAGCTGTTAAGTACCTTCCACAGCTAATCTTCTCATACTGTGGGCCTGTGTTCATGAACCAGCTATTTGTCCATGAAATTTTGGCAAACATTAGTTTTTCACAAAATGGCTTCCAGTATTTTGCACAACTATAAGCAACGGGTCATAAAAGTAAAATAGTGACACGTATTTGTTCGTACATACCTTACAACAGCTCAGTCAGCGTTTTATCTACCTCTTAACAAACGGTTGTCGAACGAACTGCGGCTAAATCTGCCCGGTCGGCTTCCGTAGATTGATGACGTTGCGGCCAAAATGGCGGCTTGCTTCAAATGAATGAGCTACGGGCAAAAACACAACAAAGGTGTTTGCGAAGACATGAACAAACGGTGAAAATAAAGTATTAGTGGAGCAGTGCTAAGCTACGGAGCATCCAGGAGGCAGTTAGTATCATAATGTTCACCGGAAGTTGCGCCGTCGCTGCTGTTTCAGTGAACAATGACAGAGCCGAGGACACATGCTGCTGCTGCTGAGTTCACTGAGCTGTGGAGGAGTGTGTCCAAACTTAGCCACAACAAAACACAGGATAAGACAAATGGACAGCAGATGCCTGGTACATCAGCATCTACAATGTGTAAAGGTGAGGCTGCGGATCGATTTAAACAGACAGTGATCTGCTGCTCGGTGCGATGAATTAAACAACGGTACAAACTGATGGATCAAAACCCGTCTGCACGCTTGGAGGTGTGGCAGTGCTGTTGATAATGATCACAATATGTGGCAGTGACAACATGCTAGCTGACTTTTTTACTTCTTACTTTATCTCATTCCACACACTAACCTTTTAAGAAACCATAGGCATTCATGAATTATTGACATGACGTGACAAAGACGGAAATGAGAATTAATGTTGAGAAACCCGCTTGTTAGTGAGATTGTATTTGGATTTATAGAGTATTTAAATGTATACCAGTGACTGCATAAACTTGCAGAGCCACTCTTGCCTTGGCATAACGCTAGGGTGATGTTTTGGGATTCAATTTGGATGATTAATATAAGAAATCCTATTATATGGAGCAGATGTGTAACCTGGAGAACCTCCTTATTTTATGGGCATGTGACTTTATTCTATTTTTTATTTTATTTTATTTTATTTTATTTTATTGGCATGTGACTTTATTTTATTTTTTATTTTATTTTATGGGCATGTGACTATTTTATTTTATAATTTTTTATTTCATGTTATGGGCATGTGACTTTATTTTATTCTTTATGTCAGAAATGTATTTATTTTATTATTTTTCTTTTCTTTTCTTTTTTCCTGGATACATATTCCTTCTAGCTTACTTACAGAATTTAATTTATTATGCCCTGTCTCTTTGGTTAATAATATGTGTAGTATATTCATGATTTGTCTGTAAGTATGTTGACCCCTCTTGGTTACAGGTGGTACGGGTATGTTCTGTTGTTGTGATGGACTTTATTATGTAGACCATGCGATGTGAGTGACTGATTTGAATATTATAAGATAAAAATTGCAACTCATAAAAAAGAAATCCTGTTAGATGTTATTATGACATTTGTTGGCATTATATGTTTTTGCAGGACTCATTTTTGTGTGTATTGAAGCGACTTCAAGCTGATATAATGCACTGATTATGACCAGAGACTTTCAATTTCACCAGTGTCATGCCAAAAGAAAGTGTTACTGCTTGATCTGCGTTCTTGTCAGCATAGAAAAGCCTCTAAAAAAGCATCTACGTCATCATGTCACACTAGAAGACGCCTGTCTAATCATGTGTAATGTCAAGTTAAATGCACTCAGCTAACTGTAACTATAGCACATGCACTGTGGATTACTTCGCCGATACGACCTAACATTTGATATCTGTCTGTCCACAGATTTGCAGAGTCCTAATCGCAGAGGCTACAGCAGATACCCCGGCTTGAATAATGGGGATTCTCCAGGTGATGTGGAACCATCGCAAGACATTATCTGGGATCCCACGTCACCCACCCTCGCTAACACTGGTAAATGACACAGATATTCAACATAGAAATCACACCTGTATGACAGGCTCTAGATGAATGACAACATGTACACCTGTGCTGATCCTATTTCTTGCTGTTTTACTCTACTGCTTTACCTGATGCGACAAATTGTTACATTAATGTGCACACTAAAGAAACTTTTAATTGACATCATTTTTAGGGCTGCATGTAGTATAAAATCTATTTGTTTCGATCTGTTTTCAGGGTCGAGACTGAGGAACACCAGAGTTGTGGAAATATCAGATATTGTCAACCGCATTGCCCCGAAGGTCAGCTGTTTCCTGTCTTTATAGTTCTGTCACTCCGTTCTGTGAGCTCTTCCAAGGTTTGAGGCTTCATCAGTTCATATTTTGAAAGAAATTCTTCAACGTTTTGCTTGTGTCTTACACAGGATGTGAAACGGAAGGGGACTGAATCTCCTCTGCTGCAGTGGATAGATGACAGCGCTGTCCCATGCACGCCGGATGTTCCAAAGCCAAGAGGCAGGAAGAAGTCCTCTCGGTACGTTATCAGTTTATGGACCCAGATACTCACCTGTGATCCTCACTATATCCAAACATTAATCATTTTGAATTAATAGTAGTAGTTTTCCTGTTTTTTCTGTCTTTGTTGGATGTTGATTAGTGTCCTTATTTCCTCTCTACAGGCAGAGCAGTGTGGACGACCTCATGAAACTTGCCAGGCAGTTTGACGAGAACATGCAGCAAGACAGGGAGACTTCCGAACAGCTTAACACTGTCAACAGTAACCTCACAGAATGTGTGAACACTTCCAAAACCAAACTGACAGAGACATCATTCCTTAACACTGTGAAGGACCTAAGGTGTCCATCCTCGTCAGATCAGGTGGAGGCGGAGCTGCACGCTCTGTTCGACTGCTCCACTCAGGCAGTGAGCGGCCGGCTAAGCCAGGGCTCCACAGCATCAGCCCATTCACAGGAAGTAAAACACCAGCATTTGACTTCGACTTTAGCTGAACCTCGACAATCAGGGCTCAAGTCAGCTGACAAGTCTGCCCCAGCTGCACATCCTGCAGAAGAAAAAGGATGTTGTGGTTCTAGTGCCAACAATTGTGATGACTTTGATGACGACTGGGAGAATGATGACCTGCTTAATGACTCCCTTGTGCTGGCGATGACCCAGAATCCTGACCAACAACATGACACCGACACTAAAACCACGTTGCAGTCTAACCTTAAGACAAACACTACTCAGATCACCTCTGTGTTCAAGCCTACTGCAAATACAAACTCTGCACATCAGCCGTCAAACTCCAAGCCAAGCTGCAGTGCACTCCAGGAACTGTGTCCCAAGCCAAAGACTACCAACCGAAGCACTTTCAAGTTAGAGCCCAACCCTCACTTCCATCCCAAGACAGCCGCCAAGGACGTTTCCAAGTCCAGCTTTACTGTTCTACAATCTAAATCAAAGATGTCTGACCAGAAATCTGCCACCACAAAGACACTGTCTATTCCTATTCCCAACAAGATCACTAATGATCATAAGGGGAGTCACACAGCTGCAGACTCTGGTAAAGACATTTCAGACAGCTTATGGGATGATGGGGACGATGATGCGCTGCTCTACCAGGTATGTGACAGCGTGGAGAGGATCTCCAACAGTCAGCCGCAGCGAGCGAGCCCCAGCAACTGCCAAGAAAAACAAGATTTTGCTGTGGACAGACAGCGAAAACCCCCTGCGCCTCTGCCAATCGACACGTCGCAGTCCACAAACACCAGTGCCAGTGCTAATAGACAGTTGCCATGTGCTTTTGTTCGTTCTAACTCATTACCGGGGACCGGCAGAGAAACTGTGAACTTCCAAGGATGGAACATTCCCATGAAAGGTGCCAACAACAAATCAGGGATGTCTCAGAGCCTCCCAGGAAGCCATGTGAGTCTGGGCACATTTAACCAGTGCAGGGATTCCTCTGGAACTTTCCAGGCTGGGAATGTGGATGTGAAGCCACATACAGTGACAGCCAGGGCGCCGCAGAACTCCAAGTCCCATCACACGGCCTTCAAGAGAAACCTATCTGACTCAGCGGCTATAAGCAACAAAGGTAAGCTGTCTTGAATTTGATATTTAACCCTGGACTCTATTAACTCTTTGAAACCCGAGCAAAGTGGCTTGATTTCCTTTAAACACATGGGAAGAAGGCAAGGAGCAACTTAACAACAAATAAGTAAAAAGTTGCACGAAAAACAAAGAAAACGTGTAAAAAAAAATAAAAAGATTCAATTTCATATTCATTGAATTAATAAACAGAATTTTAAATATGTAATATAATAAATATAAATAAATATAATAAAAATATAGTTTTCTGGACATCTGCCTTATTTTTTTAATACATGTCATTTTCCAATAATTTTTTCTCCCCTTTTTTATTTTTATTTTATTTTATTTTTACAAATCTTAAAATTATTTTCTTGTCACCTTTTGTTTTTAATGTCTTGCAATTACTGGACATCTCTTGCCAAGTTGCTCATTGCCATTTTAGCCGTATTTTAAAAGAAATAAAAGCAGTTTGCTCAGGTTTTAAAAGTTTAAATGCTTGTTAAAGCTGTCGCAGCACAAAAAAAAAGGATGTCGATGCAGGTTCAAAGGGTTAAAGCATTAAGACATAATGTAAATTAAGATTCAGTTTGATTGTTTTATAATGTTATCATGCAGAATTGCTTGTTTGTTAAATAAAAAAACAAATTCAAAATTTATTAACACTAGTAACACATCTTCAAAACATTGGAGGAAATGCATTTGATAAGCTCTATTCAGGAAAATAAGTAATAACTACAATAGGAATGGCCCTAAAATAATGATACTGAATAAAGTTCAGTGCTTTTACTCTTCTTCGTGACTTTGTCGAACTCGATGCATCTTTGCAGTTTGCCTGTCCCATCTACTGTCCTCAATGCTTTACTATAAGCCTGGATATCGAAGTGAAAACTCACAAGTAAAACAGATGTCACATGTTGTTCTTATAATCTTTGACAGTTCAGTGCATGTGCACACGAACAGTTCTCCCTCAAAGCAAGTAAACATAGCCCAATGGCTTTAATTTGGGATGCTGTCAAGAGTCCAAACCTCAGGAAGCTTCATTGCCAATGAATTGCAAACTGATTTTCTTCTGGACATGAAGGGGGTTTTTGTACTTCCAAATCAGCTTCACCATGGGTACCCACTGGTCCTAGTTATGGTGGCGAAAGTTTTATGTTATCAAATTAAAACTCAGTTGTTCGAGGTTATAGCAATGACACACACTTTCTGATTTAGAGCCGCCTTAGCCTTTCTTCGTCAGGTCTTTGCAAGGGTTTTAATTCTCAATATTTCCGAGCAAACCATATTCAGTGTTTCCATTGATCATTCTCACTTCCCTGCCTTCTGTTCCAGTTTTTGTCACAAGCCAGATGACATCAAAGTGCTCTGCAGCCGAGATCGAGAAGAAGAAACAAGAGGCCTTGGCCAGGAGGCGACTGCGAATGCAGAACATCCCAAAACCATAGAGGAGCTTCGTTCTGACTGAAGGGATCTCATTGTACTATAATGAGACTTTACAAAACTCATCATTCCACACCAGTGTTTCAGCCGCCTCCTTACTAAGATGTTATAGATGATGATATCAAGCTGGTGTTAAGACCTCACTATTTCAGATTTATCACAGAAAGGATCTGGTGTCTATTAAAAAGAAGTAAATACCTGCTGTAAAAGCTGCTGGATGTTCCTGCTGAAGGAACATGTTTATGTGAAGTGAGTTTAATGCACAGATTTATGTCTCAGATCAGGTGCTGGGGTAACGTTAAAGAGATTTTCATTTGCCTTTTTTCACATTTTAATTTTGTAAAATAGTTTACATCCACTTGAGTTAGAAATTATCATAAATGCTGAATAAACTTTTGTGTTTTCCAGCATCATCATTTCAGCTCTGCACAGATTTTGCTGTTTTTTTCTTTTGCTTAAAAGTAGTAAATTGTCTCATCTTAGTGTGCCTTCTCAAACTGTAACAGCAAGGGCTGACAGACATTATAACACGAGTTGATGTTATCCATCACACATTGGTGTCTGTAATTTACACTGAAGGCAGTGATAAAACAGATTTTTGTGCCTGCACCTTCTATTGATGCATACTTACAGTATTGCTCCTACTTTATAATGAGAAGAGCATTTGTTTAGTTGATGCAAATTAACACCATGTTGTAACACAATCTAAAACCTTTGCTTAGGGCCAAATAGCTGAGAAAATGACATGTCTTTACTATACACAGCAGTTTTTGTTTTGTTAGTATTCCTTGTTTGTATTTTTCCATGTCTTGTCCAGCATGTCACACTTTTTTTTTTTCGATTTTGCACAGAATTAAGTGTCAGACTGTAAAGACGGTGTCACGACCGGCATAATTTTAGACAGGTGAGACAACAATCAGATAAAAATGTTGGTCACCACTTTGTTTCTACTCTTATTCCTGAGTATGTGACAACAGATTTGACTCCAGCCTCTGTTACTTCACAACAACATGATGGACTTGGCTGTGTACATTGACCTAATTTAACAGTCATGATGTGTGTGCCTTGTATGACCACTTTTCCACTTTTCTATGTTTTTTCTGTCACCTGCCAGACCTGCAACAAAGCAATAAACATTTGAGACTGAATAAACTGCTCCAATCGTACTTGATGTTGACACACTTCCAAGGTCTTAAAACACACCTCACACTGAGTATAGGCACCCCTGGTCGTTTTCTTCCAGTCACAGTTACAGTAAAGTCTACTATAACAAGACGACTGCGTTCTCAACAATGTTGACAAAGAGAGAGAAAAGCAGCATCACTATGTGCGATTCTACTATTTATGGAAAGTAAAGAAAAAATATGGAGCCACAGATGCCTGGGAAGATGCCGACAGTATGATCTGTCTGTTCTGCTGTGAAGTCAGTTTCATATATCCTGACTTTTAGTCCATGAATGAAGCTCAAAAAACAATGGATACATTTCCAATAATGCAACTCCCACCTCGCAAATGCCCAGCCCAGTCACCACAAGAAAATTATCACATTTGCATGTTTCAGACATATCACATCAATGTTTCTAAAGTGACGTAATACACTGCTCAAACAAATTAAGGGAACACTTAATCGTCACAGTATAACACCAAGTCAGTTAAACTTCAGGGATATCAGTATGTCCATTTAGGAAGCACAAGTGATTGTGAATCAGTTTCACCTGCTTTGGTGCAAATCAAAGTGACAACAGGTGCAATGGAGAGGCAAAAGCAAGACAACCCCCAAAAAGAGAATGGTTTTACATGTGGTGTCCACAGACAGTTGCTCTCTCCTAATCCTTCCTGACTGATTCTTCTCTAGTTTGGTCTTCTGCTAGTGTCCTTGTCACTACTGATAGCATGAGGCGGGACCTGCAGCCCAATCAGGTTGCACAGGTAGTCCAGCTCCTCCAGGATGGCACATCCATATGTGCGGTCGCAAGAAGGTTTGCTGTGTCTCCCAGGATAGTCTCAAAAGCATGGAGGAGATACCAGCTGTTACACAAGGAGAGCTGGACAGGGTTGTAGAAGAGCATCAACCCAGCAGCAGGACCGGTATCTGCTCCTTTGTGTGAGGAGGAACAGGAGGAGCACTGCCAGAACCCTACAAAATGACCTCGTGGTGGAAGGCATGTCATTGAGGCAAGACATTTGCCAAGCTGCAGGCCACTGTTCGAAATCAATAAAACCGATTGCTTTTTGGTGAGCCCTCATGGCGTTTCCATCAGCGTTTGGGCCACTAAACCTGGGTGTTTTTGCCAACCCATCCCTGCTTTTCCAGCGGCTTTTGTGCAACACATCATGGGTCTCTTAAACCAAAACATGATCTTTCCCCACCCACCACCAAGTGTTTTTTGTGCCGATATCTAACCACACCTTTACCACAGTGTTGCTGAGAAACTTCTGGCGATTGAGTTGTAAATGCCACTTCTTTCAAAACCCACACCTTCAGTCCATCATCCAGACTTTATGTTAAAATTTTTAGCCTCTAGCCCACGACAAGATAACACTGATGATACCATAAGGGTTGGGTTTTTTAAACTTTGATAAACTCCCCTTTCAGAGCAGAGGACATTGTACAGATGTTTTCTCAGGCTCAGTAGTAGTCCTCGTGACTTACTGGACCTCATGCAAAACTGGCAGAGTTCCCCTTTTAAAGACACTTTGTCTTTTTGCTGCATCATTGGCTCTACTTTTGAATCAAACAGCTGCTCAGGATTTTGAGTGTACACAGACCGTCTCCTCGCTGCAGTTATTGGCATCCATTACTCTAACCTCTGTGTATTGCAGGACTGTTGACAGGTTGAGCAGATATGATGGGCCCATTTCGCAAACACTCAAATCTGTTTTCAACAAGTTGCTGCCTGAAAAGGAAGACCATTGTGGACGTGCAATAGCCTCAGTGTGGAGCATATTATTGTTATTAGACATGAGGGATTATTTTAATATGAGGGCTAATTTGTCCTCTGGCCTCTTATCACTCTACTCACCTGCTGGACTGTGTGTGAGGGTAGTACAATGTTCCTCTTTGTAATCCCAAGAGAATTCCTCAGTGTTCCTCCCCCGAGCCCATCCCTAGCCATTACAAGCCCAGGTGTGTGTGTGTGTGTGTGTGTGTGTGTGTGTGTGTGTGTGTGTGTGTGAGACGGGTGGTCTGCAGGTGTGTATATTTGAGTATTTATGCCATTCCGAGCACGTAACAAGCCCCATCCTCCTCCCTGCCCTGTCTGTTCCTCCTCCCCACCCAGTCCGACTGTAAATCAGATGGCAAGGCAATTTGGCAACAGCATAAAGGCCCCTGGTTTTTATGACTATGATTATGGTTATGATGATGACTAGTATTTGTTTCAACTATCTGATGAAACCCTTGGCTAAAGCTAACAGGTGTCGAGCAGGTACAATATCGTGCTCGCTGAAGGATCCCTGTAATGTCGCCATAGAGAGCGAAATATCGTCCACCAAACAGAAGAATGGGCCGTTTCAGCGCCCACTCGTTAGGCCGTACATGCAGCAATTTCTGATTATTGGATGGGAGTGGAGCGCCACAACGTCCTCTTTGTAGAGAAAGAATGATTTATGGCTGTTAGTCAGGCATAAGGCAGTAATTGCCGCAGTGACGATTATGTTACCATGGCACCTGTTTAAACTGTCCATTCTTATGTGAATGTTTTCATTTTTGGAAGAGGGGAATTTGCAGCTTGAAACTGATGTGCGGAGACATTAATTGAAGTTGGGAAAGGGTCCGGGATGGTGTGGTAACAATTTAGGGGGCAAGGAGAATACATGATGGACAGATTTGTGTTGTGTCATCTGATATATTAGGGAAAGTTTGTTAAAAACAGCTTAAACACAGGAGACAGAAGCGGTATATTCAGCATGTACGATAAAACACCAAAATGTGTGCTGATCATTTTGTTGAAAATTCACTTTACTACATTACGTAGAAACATATTGTACTGAAAAACAAGCTACAAAGACAGCATGTGCTCATATACAACTCAAAACAGGAGCTTCACTTTAGTCCTCATGTTACACCTCATGTACAAATTTAGCACTTGATAATGATGATTAGGGACGGCACACTCAAGGCGTGACAGCTCAGAGGCTGTTTTTCTGTATCAAGCCTGACCTTTGACCTCCCCTGCGTAGGTGTTTAAGTGAAAAGAGGATTTCTCCTTCATGGATCAAAACAATGTCTTTGTTGAAACCCTGTTATGTCACAGGTTCAGGACTCGGAGGGCTGCACTGATGAAGGATATGAAAGAAAATAAATCTGTAGGATGCATCCACATTTCTTCTGCACAGGTAAATTAAAGTAAAGCATAAAGTTATGGTCTCCCCTCCCTCTAAATCTTTAGTGAAGGTGCCTTATAGCAAGACATGAACCTCCACGTGTTGGCAGGTGAGCACAGTCTTTTGATCTGGTGAACAGAGATGACTGAACATTACAGGCATAATGTACATGAGGTACATGAAGTAATAATATCAGACTGATGTTTTTCTTTTGCTTAACAAGGAGAGGAACATTTGAATATCTAAAAGTTAAAAAAAAATGAGATTAATTTTAGTCTGTATTGGTGGTTGTTTGCCTTTTGATGTTCACTGACTGGAAATCCTAGTTCATACCACATTTTCACTTAGGATCCGTTTGTAAGATTTAGGGAGATTAAGCAGCATCAAGCGGTGAGGACTGCAGATTGCAACCAGCTGAAACTTCTCTCAGTTATTTCTACAGGGAGCCAAATTATTCGCAGAGGTCTCTTCCTCTCCAAAGACAAACAAACCCCATTTATAAACATTGCGTATGCGAAAAACGTTAATGGGAGAAACTTTGACCCATTGTTATGAACATTTAGAAGACCTGAAATTGGTGACACAGATGGTGAGGTGGAAGAAACTGTTGAAAATTTTATGGTGCACGCCATTTTTGGCTTTTGTACATATGCAGATTTTTAGTATGGAGCCGTCGCGCTATTCTATAAATGAGACCCCAGGTAATAAAATCCAGTAAAATGACCAAATAGTAGTTTCAGGTGACAAATCTGTGTTTCTCTGACACTGGTTGGCTTGTTGCAGATGGGCAGCTAGTCTAGTGCCTGCTAATATGTGCTCACCTTTTTCTTAATCCAGACGTTCAGGAGGTTTTTACCGGGAGATGAAAAATCTGCAGAGGTCTCCTGCTCTGTAAAACAAACAGACCCGATGATTTAACCTGGTAAAACTCTCAATAAAGCAGTTTCCTGTTTAAAATCAGAATCAGAATCACAAATACTTTATTGATCCCCGAGGGGAAATTATTTATGTTACAAAAATCAGAGTTTTTCAAAAGCTCCTGGTTGCGGAGGGGTTGCTAACTACAGTGGCCGATGCAAAAACACAAAAATATTAAAATGCAAAAGGCACTGTCTAGAGCCAGTGTTTGGTTTGTCTGTTCTGGGCTACTTTAGAAACATGGCAGTGCAACATGGCAGACTGAGAACATGTTCCCTATGTAGCTATAAACGCCTCATTCAAAGCTAACAAAACCACAATTCTTATTCTCAGGTGATTAAACACTAAAGAAAACATACATGATATTCCAATTATGCCAATATATCCCCCTAAATCCTACACTGGACCTTTAAATCACAGATCAAGAGAATGCATTCATAAAATATTTAAGACATAAATACATCTACATTAACAAACAGACCCTAGAAAAGTATGACCCATATTCCAATTACAAATCAAACCTAAAATCAACCTGTTGAGAATTTTGTCAAGCTACTATTTGGGTCACAAATGAACCTTTAAGTTTAACTTTACAAATGCTGTGAGAATCTTTTCGAGATAAGTAGTGTTGTTTTTCTTTAACAATTCAACAATGATAAAAGTATGAAATGTGTGAAGGTGTTTTCCTCTCTGCTGGGAGGTCAGAGGTCAAGATGAGCAACAGAACAGCAGAACATGAATCAGAGGCTCAGTCTCAATTCTGCCAGCATGACCTCACCCCATTCACTCATCTTCTGTTTGATTATTTGCCAGAGTCATAAGAGCAAAGGAAAAGTGGACTTTAAAACCCTCTGACTGTGAGAGTGCTCCGGTACTGACTTGTGATAATCCAATACACATATGCAGGAGAACAGAGGGGAAAATCACACAAGCTTCCATCTAACTAACATTCTTTATCTCATATGTCATCTGGTTGAATAACTACAATAATCTAAGCAAGTCAAAATCAATTTCATTTCCATTCTAAAGTAGGGATAAACATTGTGTTAAAAATGCTGTTCAATCATCCAGTTTCATCCCACGCTTTAAAATTTTGTAATTTTGGCAATCTACTATAGAAACTCAAAGTGATACTGTTTTAGGAACCAGAGCTGAAAGACTATTCCCCTTATGTCACTCTCCTTGGCTTCTTTCTGCACTCATCCCAGTATGGGGTTGAAGTGGCGGAAGTGAGTAATGAGGCCTGGAGGCACACCAGTGCGCAGGATTACAGATGCATTTGCAGTCGATTAATATGAGCCAAAATTTTCCAAGGGCATCCACTGTTCCGCAAAACAGACTCCAAGAACAGCAAACATACATTAAACGTCTTTGGAAATACGACCCGAGGTAGCTATTGCCTCCTTAACCCGAGTGCAGAGCGGCCATTGGAGATAGCATCTCTAATCGCTTTCCCATGCTGTGAGGCCGCGCTGCAGAGAGGCTAAACACTGTTATCATAGCTCAAAGATTACCTCCCAATGTAGGACTAATGCATATCACACATACATCAGCTTCTTTTTTCCACTCGTTCTTACTCTGCAACTCTTTCTCATCTGTTTGTGTATCTGCGTCTGTGTCCATGTCTGTCTCTCTCTCACATACACACACACACACACACGGAAAGGAGGAGGAGGAGGTGTGCAACGCTGTGGCAGCAGCCTGTCAGCAGCGTAAATGACCTGTGAAGAGTTTCACGGTGCGTGTCATTAGGCAGCTTTAGATTTGTTTCAACAGCGCTTTACCTGAGGGCTCCATTCATGGGCCCCCAGGTATGACTGCCCTCCCCACTGGGGGGGGTTTGCCAAATTCCCCTGCTCCCTCTGTGGAGGACAGTGATGGAAAGCCCATGAGCATGATGAGGCAACACAAGTGTAGAGTTCAGGGTGTTTTGGGAGTCTAGAAATGCAAAAGAGTCGTTGTTTAGACACATTTTTGCTCATGTAGTTTCTCTGTAAACATTTTAATTTATCGGTTAAACATGTTCTGCTCTCGAGACGGAAATTCACAGACACAAAAGTGAATCTTGGGATTGTAAGACGTTAAAGCTGGATCCAGATTTTGGTTTTAACATTTCATAACAGACATATTCTCTGTGTTAAACTATGGTGATGTAACACTGGAACCTTAAATGTATTGCTTTTAGCATAAAAACAACATACCTCCAGTTTTAGCGACTTTAAGAGTCTGACAGTGATTTTTTTTTCCACCTACCTGAGGCTAACTTTATATTTATGTTTAGCTGACACTCTTTTCCGAGTAATTTACAACTAGTTCATCAGCAGAATGTCTTTTCTAGGAAAACAAGTCATGTAAAGGTCAACGTCACCCAGACGTAACACTGATAAGGAGTAAAGACGGGTCTACAGTGTCTTCAGTCTTGTTATTGTAATCTAAATCATTTCTTTGGGATGGAACAAGTTACAGAAAAAAACACATCTTGTGAAGGATTTATTAGGCCACTGAAAGCTCTGCAATCAACTCAACTTTCTAAAATTCCATGTCGTGCACACTGTTCAACGTGGGATTATCGCTATGTAGTTTTTGTTTTTTTAAATCTCCTCTATCCAAACTGATCCTGTACTGATATCCCGGCATCACCATGCTTTATTAAGCATGCTGATAAGAGTCTGCAGACTTAACCGTGTTTTGAGAAACGAGACTCTCTTGCACACAGCCAACAAATATCCCTGTTGCCACATTCCTCCGGCCTATATCTGCCAACACCTTTGCGCTACAATGGCTTTGGCCCTTTTTTCCCCAGCCTGTAATAGTCAGCGTGGGCTGTAATGGTCTGTTGACAGGTTTAGGCTGAGGTAATTTTGTTGCTGGGCTTTACAGTGAGGTGCCAAATCTTCCCCCGAGGACAAAAAAGGAGCAGCAGATGCAGGGAAGCTAGCTATTAGCTTTCTAATGCGCACTTTGTTAAAGGCTGATTGTTATTATAAAAGTTTGGGGAGAAAGAGCCCGCAAATCATTTTTATATCACGGCCTTCACATTACGTCGGCTCATCTTCAAGGACTTGGATGTGATTGCAGAGTTAGTTGTTGCTTTGTTGTAGCTACAGCAAGAGTAAGAGACTTAATGTGAAGGCAGGGTGCTAAAATGTTAAGTGGTGCTAGCTTCTGGGAGTTGTGTGCTCTTGAGTTAAAATGGCCCCCGCTGTGCAGAAACACAGTTCATTATTTGAAGCAGGACTGCATAAAGAGAGGCCAGCTGAGTGGAACTCCAGCTGCTGGACTAACACACACACACACACACACACACACACACACACACACACACACACACACACACAAAGACACACACACATGAACCATGGAAAATGCAAGGGGAAGCAAGACAGTTGAGGCCAAGGGGTTCCCTTAGCAATGTGCAAAGCAGATCAACCGTTCACACACACAGCAAACACAAGCACCTGCCAGCTGACCATCTCCTGTGGGATGGAGATCCCAGGGTTCCCCTTTACTCCAAAGCCACAACTACTGCACACACACACTCACTGGTCACTGTGACCTTTTCAGAGTCATGCTGGGTCCTGCCTGTTCCTGCATGCTGATGGTGAGCAGCTAATGATGTTCGGTCTTTGTGCTGTTAGATCATCTGGCTCTCATTTAAGATTGGTGGCAAGAGGAAAAAGAGGCAGCATTACACAATATTCAGAGCCTGGTTTGTTTCTTGTGTTTGTCAAGTAAAGGTTTTTCAACCAGAACAATGTGGAGGCTACGTACCCTGCCAACGAATTGACAATCTTAAAACAATCTGCACAATATTTCTGTTTTAGTTTTTAAACTTTCTATTTATGGTGCTTGAGTTTCAGTCTTTCCTTTTTCTGTTTACTGCTCTTTCTAACTAAATCTTTCAAAACAATATTCAGTTGTTGCCACACACATCCTTTCCTGTGTGCTGGAAGCGCCAATGTTCCCAAAATCAAATGTGAAGGCCAACAAGCACCAAACTGACATCAAAGAACCAGTGGCAACTGAGGCCAACTGTTGCATCACCTCATGTCCCCGGTATCTTGGCTAAAAAGTTGCACATGAAAACACGGCATAGACTACAGCCAGCAGCCAACTAGCATGCACATTCTGCACCTGTGGGAGAGGAAATAACTCTTCATTGCAGTGGGTGGCCGAAGCCTGTATTCATCCTTCAAAAAGGGAAACCGGAAGACTGACAGGACGGATTCAAGACACTAGTTAGCCAGCTAGCACATTAACGATATTTACTTGCTAGCAAACAAGAACACAAACAGTTATGAACTACTTCTACTGACGAGATCATTTCCACTTCTCTTTTTGTGCAATGAACTGAACTGCCAGTCGGAATGATTTCATTAACTGATGGGCTAAGCTGTCTCCGTTGCCGATTCAGCATGCTGTATCAGCCAAAGAAAGCCGTCAAGGCTGGAGGAGAGCTAACGGTGTGGGAGACACCACAAAAACTAAGGCGACGAACGCCCCAACAATGACCAATGGGCTGACCGTCGGCTTGTTGTGTCAGGGTCCTAAGTGACTTTGGTTACAGACTGCTCACAAAAAGCTGCAACCCTAACCTTTACTCCCTTACCTCTACTTTTATCCTAATTCCAATCTTGACCCTAAAAATGACATCTGACCTTCACATAGCTCCTTAAAGACTTGAGGACTGGCAGAATTCTTAACTCTGAGATACAGTCCTTATCTTTCCAGATGAGGTCATTTTTTCTCTGTTAGAAATACAAGAACACACACAAACACAAATCTCTGTTTATAGCCAGAGGTTGGTCCAGGTCCAGAGCTCAGCGTTGTCTGCTCATTATCAGTAATTCCATTTCCTGGCTCTGATAAAGTATGACAGATAGAAGAGGTGTAAAGAGGCTCATATGGACAGAAGATCAACCCTCTTATAACACAATAATTCTTTGTTATGTTCGCTAATATACACTCTTTTCTCTGCCTCGCACTCCCAAACACAATGTATGCCAAGTAGAAAAGCAAAGGGAAGGAATGCCAGCGCACAGTACAGCAATGTTTGCAGCACCGTCTTCTCCTCTAAGGCAAATTGGGAGTCCCCAGTCAAATTACTCGAGCTGTTTCCAAATGCAAATATGTGTTATCAAATCAACAAAGCAACTAAAGATGCAAATCGAGAGATCCGTGCTGCTCGTTTAGCATCTGTTGGGAGGAAAAGAAATGAAACATTTCCATCAAGGCTTTGCCCCATATTTCCTCCGCTGAGAGCGAGACAGATTTGTAAGTTTTTTGTTTGATTCGGTTTTGAAAGTCTTTGCAGAGGAAGCTGCGCCCTCCTGGCGGCGTGGGAATTTGCCACATGCTTAGTTCATGAAACAGTCTTATTTTTGTTGGGTTAACTAGTCGCCATGTTTGCAGTTTATAAAGAGAGGTTGGAAACAGGGGAAGCATCTGAGCCAAGATGGAGGGTTCATCCCTGCAGCTAATATACACTCTGCCCCAGCATGGAGGTTGGTATTAAATGTCCAGGGTGAGTTGGCCTCAGACTTTGTATTTGGCGGTTGTTGAAGGAATTTATCATCCCCTTGGAAACACTTTGTTCCTCTGTATGTGTGAACTGTTTCCTTTATGTATAAGGGGTAAGGCTTGATTTTTTCCCACTTAACTAGAGGGGAATACAAATATGGTAAGATACTCTTCTCTGTGGTAATGGCTTGTTACCCCAGGGCCTCAAAATAGGCTACAAATTCTCAAAAGTGAATGCAATGAGTTAGTATTCTGTAGTTTTTCAAGGTTATGACAATGTAAGAGAGGTTATTCTGGTGTCACTGGGTTATTTTTTCTTTCTCAGCAGACAGCACAGCGTGGGGGCTGATGGGGAAGACAGAAATGTGCGCAACAAATCCAACAAAGTCATGAATCAGTTGTGGCCCTACAGCATTGCAGACACATGAGGAGGGCCTTATGACAAGTGAAGATTATTTATAGAGTGCTTTCAAAGGGATGATCCTTAAGATTTGTGTTTACTTTTTTATTCTGGCCACATCTTTGCGGCTAATCATCCCAGCTGTGATGTCTCTCTACTGGACATCTTGTCCTTACATTTGATGTTTAAGAAGTGTTGAAATGGTGATATTTCTTTGGTCTGTTTAACAGAACATTTGCAGATACTAACTTCCCAATTATTTTGTTTACTCCAAACAAACTGTTGTTGCTGCTGCTGGCAAAATCAAGAAAAGTACCCGAAAAGTTTTCCCAGGACCACAGACTGGATGTTTAGTGCATTGAATGCAAAGGCTTTTATGAAGTGGATACTCATGCTGCACAATTACGTAGTGATAAGAAACAGAGAGAAGCAAATCCAAAAGTGAGAACATGCATTTCATTACTTTAATAGATCACACTGCCACCAGTTCTCTGCAGAAAAGGAGGGTCACAAAAGTAACGTCATGTGCACTGCAAACCTGAAATGATGTAGATATTACCTGGGGGAGCTGTGCATGAACTGTAAGTGAGAATGCAAATGTCCAACTCAGATGGATCAGAGAATTAAATGGACTTTATCCTGCAATATCCCCAATACAAAGTCTGTTTCATGTCCGATTGAGCTCATGTGTGAATTCACAGTGAGCAAGAGGGTGTGTTGATGACGTTTCCATCATGTCGCTTGCTTAAAACGGAAGAAAACAAACATCCGGGGGTGAAGAAGAAGAAGAAGAGTCATTACAACAAAGACAGCAACTAAAATGTTTAATTGGAAAAATGATTTGTCTTTTTAACCTGTTGTTGCTGCTGAGTCAGTTTGACATCCTGGATATATCCTTCAAACACAGACTGTAGACCCCTCTGTCAGCTTCTCTCTGGAATCACCATTTAATATTTCCAAAAATATGATGCTATTTCTTCAGGGAGTGCAGTTAGTTACAGTGTGGGCTCCATGCTTACTCCGAAAGCTTGTTGGACCATCACAAAGGGGTGTGGCTTCACGAAAGGTCAATTGAGAACGCTTCTGACACAGACAATCTCGGCCTGATTCTCCAGACGTACATATGAGAAAACAGCTAGATATGTTGTTTCTGATTCTCACAGCGGCCACTGAGTTTATTTCAGATTTAAAGGATTTTTAATTTAATTTTGCGTTCCAGTTACAGATGCCGAAGCCCAGTCCTTGCTCATCTGAATACACTGCCTCCACAAGATGTGACCAACTCACCCCAGCGTTGTTTTTGTCTATCAATAGTGTTGAAACATGCTTGTCCGATGTCACACATGCCACCTTGACATATAAGGCCTGTTTACAAGTTACTAACCCCCTACCACACACACACACACACACACACACACACACACACACACACACACACACACACACACACACCGCCATCCAACCGCCCACACACAACCCTCACTAAAGGTTACCATGCCGGGATTTTAATCTACATGTGAAATGTGCTCTCCTACGCTTCTTCTTCTGTCTACTCAGCAATCTGGCTATTGCCCTGTGATTCAGAGAGCCTCGCTTTATTGATTGAATGGGTTTTAGTCTGGAACACACACACTGGAAAACATACATCCATCCACGTACACACACACTGGTGACTTTGTTGCAAATGGAGGGAGGGAGAGGGATGAGTGTCAGGCCTAGCGTGATGGGCGAACATCAATCATTGCTTGTCAGCCTCGCCTTTTTTCTCTACCCCAACCCCCCTCCGCCTCCTCTTACTTTTTTTCTGCCTCACTGATCAGCCTTTGTTTTGAGTGGTGGTGGTGTGTGTGTATGTGTGTGTGGAGAATGCGGTCCGACCACATGGACAAGACGCGGGCTGTTCGCAGGTGTTATCGTTCTCAGCTGCCAATTAAGTCTTGTGTCGTTTACTCTCGTACCTCCAGGTCATGACAAACGCGATGCATTTTAATAAGTTTTACATGTGATAGGCATTAGGGACCTGTTGTCCTCTGTATGTGCGCCTGCATGAGTGAGTGCATTACAGCTCACGTGCGTGTGTGTGTGTGTGTGTGTGTGTGTGTGTGCGAACATGCACAGAAGTTATGCATCAATGCATTTCTACCCGTGTGTTAAGAACATTTACATTATGTTCATGAGTGAAGGTATTTCAAGCAACAATACAGGTTATCTAAGGGTTTTATTAACACTGCTTGGTCTCCAGAAGCTATTTCTCATTATGTTCCTTGGCGAAAGGTGATAGTGCACCGCAAAAATCTCAGTCTTATCAAGTTATTACAGCGGACGTGTGCCAACCTTACACAACCGTGTCTCTTTACAGGTCTTAAGGACTGCATGTGTGAAAAAAGTTAGCAAGTCTGACAAATTGCCTCAAGCTATGTCATTTTAGTCAGCATGGGTTGGGGCCGAGACTACAAGTTTGAAAATGAAATAATATCTGGAGGTGTGGAGTTTGAAAGAAGCCTACACTAGCATAGGCAAATCTCTGACCAAACTGTCAGTGAGTAAATTGCATTGTGGGGAATGTAGGTTCCAGATTTTGACAAGGAAGAAGAAAAAGTTAAAAAGACAATCGTCCTCCTTCTGTTTGAGGATCCTTCCTTGACTTTGAGAAACACCCAATATCTCTAGTTCTGCTTCATCAATCCTTTTTTAAGAAAGCATGCAATGCTTTTAGGTGCAATGCTAAACTAGTGGAGTACTCTTTTAAATTGTCCAATATTGATTGGTTTTCTTTTTTTGTTTGTTTGGTTTTTTTAGTAACATAAAAATCTGTCACTGAGGCAAGGCAGCCCAGTCGCACTCCCAATTTGTCAAATACAGACGCTTGGTCAGTGGCCCAAGGTGTCAGACACCGACACACCGTTTAATGGTGGCATTTTTTGACACTCTGAGCAACAACCGTAGGGTAAACAGTGAAAATGTCCGCGTAGGGTAGGCAGGTCAAACAAACTCTTGACTTTCACCCTGGAGCCTGCTGTTTGTGTCCCATGTGAAACCAGAAGTCAGTCGAGTTATATTACCAACAATGTAGTGTGCTAGTATATGTAGCATAGTATGCCAGTGATGTATGTCAAAGTTACCAATCAAAGATAATTTTTCTACACCTAGCCATGTGCTTTTATTGTGTCAACCTAAGGAAGTAAACCTAAAAATAAAGTGCTTAACTTACATTCTAATTTTTTTGAAAAGAGACTGTATGCATTGAATGAGCAGTAAATTTCCTGTGACACACAAGAATATTTTTAAAAAGACACAACGCATGTAAAGAGCATAAATTGACATGCCTTCCCCAAACGTCCAAAACTGATACAAGAGGACTACCTAGCATGTCATACGTTGGCACATAGGGCCAGCATTGAAGCGCCAGTATTTGACGAGTGGGAGAATGTGTCGGGTGAGATAATAATTTTGATTCCAGTGCAGTCTTTTCTCTTAATTCACCTTTTAGTCCATTCACAAGATACATTAATTTCTAAAAAGAAAGAAAAGAAAAGAAAAAATCCTTCAACATCTTGAGTGAAAATAGGATGAAAGTAAAGTACACTGACGCTGCAGCACTAGCAGATTCTAGGTTCATTTTGGGCTCAATAAAAGAAAAAAAAAAGAATGACGAGATGGAGCTTTTTTGGCAGTGTGTCTGTGTTAAAATTTATTTTAGAAATGTACAATATAATATGTGTAGCTATGGTTGTTTCTTTCCGTCTGCCCGTCCCTATGTCCATCTGACTTTCTGTGTGCTTCATGCCTAAAATTTCAGAGAAACCGGAGGATAAGACGACATCCGGAACTAATAGACTTTCCAAAAACTTGAGCTCAGAGTATGACAATTTATGAATCGGCCCGGGACAAGTGCTGCGTCTGTTTGTCAGGGAAACATATATTTCTTCTTTTCCCTTTTTGGAAAAATGGATTTGGCCCTCCACCAATCACTGGGAGCGTGTTCTCTTCATGTTGTGCCAAAAACTACAGCATGCTTCTTTTTCTCTGTTGGTCGTTCTGACTCTATTTGTTATTATGCTTTGTTTTGTGCGGAGAAAGCCCCAGTGTGTCTTATTTGTAATGGGTGCCAGGGGCTGGGGGAGATGTGTTTTCAATTACCACTTGGTAGAATGACTGATGGTAAGACAATCAAGCACAGAACTGCAGCTCAGTGTGCGTGCGTGTGTGTGTGTGTGTGTGTGTGTGTGTGTGTGTGTGTGTGTGTGTGTGTGTGTTCATCCATGTGTGACTATGTTTGTATGTGCGTCAGCTTGCATGTGCAAACTGCTCTGTGCATGTTTTTGTGTGCATGCCTGCATCTGTGTTTTTATGCGATTTGTGCTCTGATTTTTTCCCATTCCACTTTCATTCAGCATTATAACATCCAATCTCAGTGATTCCTGCGGCCTAAACACAAAGCATGAAGAGAGACCAGCGCTTAGACTTATCACTTTTATCTATTAAATTCCTAAACGATCCTGTGGGATTTCCCTAAATCATTTGTAGTTCTTTGGTTTGATGCTAAATCCCCTTTAAAACTAAAATCAGACCAAAACCCAATTAAGGATATGGAACCAAAACCCAAACAAATCCACTGTAATGAGAAATTACAGGGAGGCACTGATAATAGTGACAGATTGTCCTCACAAAACCTGAACTGGATAGACACACGAGTCCACAGCTTGCCTTCATAATCTAACTTGTACTGAAAAGTATAAAATACCAACTTCTATGGAGCATTGATTTGAATTGGCTCAAACATTACATCCACTAACATATCCTCATACAACAGTTCATATGATATCCTACTAAAATGATGATTTGTATGATACCCTACAAATTATGTTACGCACTTAACATAAAGTTACGTTGTTAAAGTCTTGCGAAAGAAACCTGGTGACAATGTACCTTAAAATGACTCAAAGTTAACTCCGAGTTCACACAGTGGAATATCGGTCTAAGTCCTTGGGGGGGCGTCCTGTGTTTTATGACCCATCCACTGCCCCATCCTACCGGCCTTACGGGACTGCTTCCTTCCATACTCCAGTCAGCGAGATGGCCACGTGATTGCAACCCTCTCAAATATGAGGGTTATACACAAATTATTGGTTCATTTTGATGCATTACCTTTTCATAGAACGTACTAACAGTGCATGAGAACAGCCTGCATCCAGACAAGTTCAAAGACTTTACTTTTCAGAATTCATAAGGCTCATTTATGCTTAACGTTAGATATGTATACGGACACGGATAAAGCTTTCTTTCTGTACACTGGGTTTATTTCATCTGTATTGGTGCACATTTTCTGAGAGATTATAGACACGGACAGAACGAAAAAGCTCCACTTGAAATCGAGGGGCAGTGTAGCATATTTCAAGTGAGACACGACGAAGACAGTAAAAATGGCAGAAGGGAACGAATCAGTAATAAAGTCAAAACAACTCTCCGTCCACATGTTCTGATGTATTTACGACTTGCAGACCACCGTAGTCAACACATTCTCACTCCGACCTCGTCACATGTCGATGTTTGGTCAAGGACTTTCCACGTCCACATACAATGTCCAAGGTACCCTGGGTGCGTTGGTTGTTGATGTTCTGGGACGCCGTGTCAAGTTCTGCCTGTTACATAAGTTCTGCCTGTTACATGCATTGTCTTCTTTCAAAATACACTTCTGTTTTCACAGGAAATTTGACCTTTACATACAGTCTCTTTCAAAATAAACACATTATGTCCGTATAACAATGCGAATTGACGTTTAACAACAAATACACACGGTTGGGTTTAGGCACCAAAAACACGTGATAAGGTTTCGGAAAAAAAAAACGGGGTTTGGCTTTAGAATCTTACGGGGCGCAAACACCGCTCTCTCAGGTGAAAGTCAGTGTTTGTTGGACCCATCCATCACCCCTTCTGCCCGCCCTAGTCACACTTTCACAGCTTTAACTTTCGTCCTTGTCCTGCCGTGTTTCCCCCTGACGCCACTGGACGCTATTAAACTATAATGGCAACCGGCCGCGTATCATGCTGACGTTAAAGGACACCTTTTTTAGTTGGTTTCTGAGGCGCCAAGTCACTGCCCAAGCACCAGATTTTGACGACTTCGGAGTGAGACTGGGCTTCCGCAGTCTACCGCACTGCCTCTAGTTAAAAGGTACATTATTATGACCTTTTCCACCATCGCTATGTTTGTTGTCAAAAACTTTGACTCTGTCCTCTAGTGCCATCCAGTGGATGTATCGTACATTTGAAATAAACTTATATTTTCAAACATAAACGGAATATAAATGTGCCCCTATGGAAATCTTGTTGTCTGTATCCACAGTGACTTTTGTGAGTGCAAACAATGCGAGTCTCACGAGGTTTTTCTACACAATATGTGAGGCATACTTTCTTATGTCCACCCTATATGTCCCTTATTCATTGACATGAAAAGTGTATCCCTGAGTCCCTGTTTCCCGCTGTATTATGGAGCCCTGGAGTCTGCTGTTGACTGAAATGTCCAGGACACAGATGGAGCCTATGAATGATTAATCACAGGTGATGTAGTTCACAGCCAACCAGTCACAATTCCAAGGTGTGTAAAATGTGAGTAATGAATTATCTTTATGTTCATGATTTTTTAAGAACTTTGAGTGTAAACGTGAAAGAATTCAATTTCAGTTTAATGAGAATTACCCCAGCGTGATTAAATGCAACAAATATAACACAACATTTTAAGGTTTAATACAAAACAGACACAAACACACGTGCACACACTCCCATAAACACACACTGTGATAGAGAAAGGACATATTAGAGCAGTGTATTGTATATTTATGAGGCCACGTAATGCATCACATTTACTCCATATTCATTTAAAATATTAAAGACCTTCCTCTCCCCTCTCTGGCAAGGAATGACACAATGCAGGAGCACAAGTTTTTGGAAGTGAAAAAGGAAGAACATAAGAATGTAATGCATGTTGTAGAAAAGAAGCATATATGAATAGATCATTTGTTAGACAAAGAATTAAGACATTGGAAAGTAAAACCTATGGACGGGTTTCCTCAGCAGTAACATGTCTTTGTGTCTGTGTGGGTGTTAATTAAGGACAACAGAAGGCAGTCACATCAACATGTATGTGATATACAGGTGACATGCAGACAAATATTACGTGACATCAACAATTCATAACATGAAACCATACAGCAGTAAAAAGTTAAATTTATGGTTCACATCATCCATCCACCGCTCCCTGCTTTCCTCTGAAACTACAACAGTGACCTCTAGTGTGGCTGCTTCCCTGAAGACCTGAAAGCAGGGCTCACTCTGCAGCAACACAAGCCCTCAGTACAGTGGAGATTACAGCTAAATAAATCACGTGTATCCTCGGTGACAGAAAATAAATTTCACTCTTGACTCTTTATTCCGCTCTGCTTCGTTAAATCAGCACATGGCATTGTCTGAGCGATGGCAGGGCAACATGTTTAAACCTGCTGCCTTCCTCAGAAGCTGCAGGTGATTCTGTTGCAGACCCACATGAGTCAGAGGAACATTTCTCATGTTTGTTTTACTCAGCTTGCAAAACCAGATGGGTGGAGTTCAACACGGGCAATGAATACCAGAAAGTTTAGACAATCCTTGGAAGGCATTTAAAAACAATACAGCACACGATTCGGTGATTGAAGACTTCCCAGGCGAATATGAGTGAATATGATCTAGAGATCTTCTTCAACTCTAAAAAAGATTAGGTAGAAGTCTGCATCTCTGACTTTCACTAAAAATTGTGAACATCTAATTTATTTTATCTTCAAAAAATGTCATCTGGCATTGCAAACCCTGCAGTCTGTAATATAACTAACTGTATATGATCTCCTACAAAGTACTCTGTGTATGATGGGCAGTATTCAGTGCTAATCTTTAAAACTGAATTTTCCTCCTAGGCAATAACTGGCATCAAACTAAATCATAAATCTTGTGGCCTGGTTTTATACACACATACACACATACTGCGAGCACCTGCTCACAAATACAGTACTCAGACACACCAACAACACCCCTGTGACAACAAACTCCCCACCACTACAAATGTCAACCAACCCCAAATCACTGCATCTCAGAAACTCCTCCACACACACACACACACATGCACACACACACTTGTTCTCCACCAGCTAGGCCCTTTAGCCTCAGGCTCCCCACAATGAAATTTTCATGCAGCCATATGGAGGAGTATTGGTGATAGAGATTTACTGTCAGGGCTACACGTCCCGCTGGAGAAAACAAGGAAGCCTGAACATATTGGCTTCTGTAAATCAGGAGGAGAGGAGAGGAGAGGAGAGGAGAGGAGAGGAGAGGAGAGGAGAGGAGAATTCCCATACATCTCTTGGACCTCACCAATGCTCCTGTTGACAACAGAAGTCTTAGCAGGCCTGTGAGTGCCTGTGTTGCGTGCGTGCTCACGCCGGTATATTTGTACAGTATTTGTGTCAAAGTTCAGCTAAGCAGGTACAGGAGCAGAACAGTACAAGTGTTGACCCCTATTCTTTGTGGTGGTATTATGAAGGAAATAGAGGAAATGGAGCTCAGAGCCTTTAAATTGACCATGAACTTTAGAAAAACAACCCGCTGTGACGGGAAAGGTCACTGTTATTGGAAGACAAAGAATGTTGACTGATACCATGTTTGCAGTGATGCAATGCCTTCTCTTTGGCTGTGTGCATGTGTGTTGTGTACATTTTGTGTAGCAGGCTTAACTGGTTCTCTGCAGTTGCAACTGTTACTAGAGCAAAAGATAAAACAACGTATGCAGTACGGGTTGTTGGTCACATTCCTTGTCAGTGTCATCGAAGGTTCACTTAAAGGAATTGTAGGAAATGTGCTTACCAGTATTCGCTGATGGAGTCTGGAGGTGGTTAGCTTAGCTCAGGACTGGGAGCAGCATCAATAAAGTGGAATTTATACTTGTGCTCTGCAGTTACACCTCAAAAACACTGGTCAGCTGCGGGGTTTCTGTGAGGTGCTGTAGCGTTTAGTTGATTAAAAACACATTAAACACACATTAAACATGGCTTAATAGAGACAAACACAAGTACACAAATCAGCTTCACTATAACTCAGCATTCACAAACACTTGTCTTTGTCTGGACACATTTTCCCCACAAATACAACATGCTAACGTTATTAGCACAAGCCTATGACAATTTCCATTGTATAAATTAGCCTAGCAGCTAGCAGACTTTTCCTCTTCTCATATAAAACCAGGGACAACAGCAACACTTAACAAAGGTAAGGTTACAAAATTCGGCTCCATTACAACTCACAAGGTTCACTGACAAAACAACTTTCTTATGCTAAACACATTTTCCAAACAAATATAACATGCTAACGTTATTAGCACAAGCCTATGGCATTTTACATTGTATAAATTAGCCTAGCAACTAGTGGAGATTTCCTCTACTCATATAAAGCCAGGATAAATCACACACAAGAAATAAAATGCTATTTTGTGGAGGCTTTATTGTCTTCACAATGTATTTTTATATTTATAAATCCTGCTTTAAGCTCACTCATTAATACTTGATACTTACACAAGTAACATCAGGCAATGCAGAGGGCAAGTAAGAAAAGCACTGTAGTAGTAGAAAGAGAGGAATATGATAGCAGAGCTTATTGGCTTGCATGTTAGGTAACCAGTCCTTGGATGGTTGTTAAAATGACACCCTTTCAAAGTATATTATAGGCGTATTTCATAGATATAGTGGGTAATGATTTCTCTTTCAACCTGCAACTATAGGGCACACTGCACAGAATTCCAAAAAATAAACTTTTTGTTTTAATTGATAAGATACAGCACTTTGTTCTAGAGAAGTGCTCCTGTGATTGTAGGACCCCCTCCTTCCCCCTGTGTTTGATCCCAAACGCTCCAAGACGGATCAGCTAGCAGCACAAATGTGAACCAGATTCCCAGTGTTGAGGAGTGGGAATGCTGAGGAGGATTATAGCACATGGTCGTCCTTCCTGATAGCCTTGTTAGCATGCATAAATGCTAATGACTGGGTTTAGGATGCATGGATGATTAGGCAAAGACAAGAAGGCATGAGAGTTGACACTGTAATGACTCTGAGGTCTGAGAAAGGAGATTTAGAGATTGGAAGTTGTTTGGAGTAAAGAAGACGCCTATAGGCTGAGTTGTTCCATCACAAAGCCAGAAATCATACCTGCTGCTTTCATGACGTTACAGTGATAAAGAATCAGTGTGGGCATAAATAAAATTGACAAAACTGTACAAACTGTTCATTTGGTCTAGAGTTGAAAGATTGTTGAGTATAAGATAAATGGTACTGTTACTGATTATTGATCAGTGTATATTAAAGGAGCTATATGTAAGAAATCTAAAGCAAATAGTCGTAAAATCCTCCTAATGTCTCACAGAGACTAAGGAATAATGTTCATGTAACATACTGATCTCACCGACAACAATAGTACAGCCAGAATATTCGCATTTAAAAAAAAAATTTACGGTCCGCAAATCATGTTTATGTTTTGAATTTGTGTTTTGGACTGTTGCGCCACCCACCGCCATCTACCAGTCACACAGTCAGTAGAGTCTCAGCATCAGTTACAGTTACGACTGAGCTACAGCAGCACGGCAAGCAGCATTAGCAGTGTCCCGGTACATAGCATTAGCAGCCGGCTCCTCCTCAGCTGTATCCCGGCAGCAGCGTTAGCAGCAGAGAAGCCGGACTTGCTCGAACGGTCCGCTGGAAAACCGAAGATCAAGGACGCGGCGACGCGGCCCTGCCACGGCAGCCGCCCGTGGGCAAACAAATCAGTCTCCAGCGTGCCGCTGTCCAGCAACCTCGAATCTGTAGGGGAGGGGGGGCGGACACGACTCGCGGCAGTATTTTGAATTTGAGTGCAGTAACCGTTTTGGCCACATTCTTACATACAGCGCCTTTAACATTAGAAGTAGTTTGAGAGATGACACAAAGTAGTTTGTTGGTCTCATACAGTAGTTTGCTGCTTGGCTGTTTGGCAGCTGTCTCGCCTAAGTAACATGCTTTCCACCACCCCGTCCACCTCCCAATGATCACCTCAAGTCACCTCAAATACCACGTCACTTTAAAAATGTTGATATGATACTTACAAAACATTCAAATGTAATGTATATTCATTTTCTTCTGACAAATCTGGTCATCAGGTGTTGTAACCCTCTCACTCTGATGTCATCGAAATCCAGCGCTTAGGCAGTGACTTGCGGCATCAGACACTGACAAAAACATCCGAGTAGGGCGGGTGGGAAGCATGGTGGATGGGTTCAACAAACACCAACTTCCACCTGGGAGAGTGTTGTTCGCATCCTGTAAGATTATAAAGCCAAACCCTGTTCTTTTTTCCTAAACCTTATCTCGTGCTTTTGTTGCCTAAACCCTTGCGTGTTATATCTGGACATGGAAGGTCCATAACCAAACGTCGATATGTGACGAGGTCAGAGTGAGAATGTGTTGGGTGTTCCAATTAAAAACATCCTGATCAGTACGTTACTGCTGCACAGGCAAGATTAATTCATACAGAGCCATTTAAACCTTTTGTTCAACTCAATCACCACACAAAATGTAGCATTGTACATTTGTGTAATCCACGGATACGTTACAAACTTGACATTTCAACAATGCGATTAGGTTTAGGTGTGAAATCCACTTGGTTATGTTTAGGAAAGCTTATAATACCCACTTTTGGGGGCACAATCCCAACTGGAAAAGCAGTGATGTCTCTATAAAAAAAAAGACTGCTTTTCTTGTCGCTATTCCCAGTGGACAGGTCACTACAAAACACCGTTCAGTGACTAAAAAAAGATAACTAGATGGTACAAAACAACTACAACCAGTTTTGTTGTCTGATGGTCTAAAAACAGTAGTCTGCAGCTTGGCAGGCGCATAGGTGACACACTATCCACCATCCCCTCGACTTCCTGACTACAAGGTTAGGTCACATACATGTAATCAGAACTATAGAAACTTTAGAAACAATATGATACGAAATGTGCAAATGTAAGATATTCTTGGTGTGCAGAAATGTACAATGCCAACATTCTCTTCTGAGCTGGTTGGTTGGATGCAAAAATATACAGAAAGTAAAGGTTAAGAAAACAGATCTAAAACCAGTTACGACTGGGTGGACAAACATATGGTTGTATTTATTTTTAAATGCTGACATTTCATGACAAAAATAAAAAAACTTGGTGTGCAAATGTTGTCTTATGATCGTCCTTATGTTGAAGTTTGTAATTAAACTGTTTTTCAATGTCACTATAGATGCACATGTGTATAAGTAACCAGTAAATATACAAAAAACAGACACAGTTTATTGCATCTTAACCAATGCCAAGACTTATTAATTACAATGCTTCCTTGTCAGTTTCTTCACATCTTTTATCCAACACCAACAGTGAAAGGATAGTCTCTCTCTGTAACTCTCCGAACTGAACCTGAATCAGTGCCAGTGTCAGGAGAGCAGTGTAAACATCCAGGTCTCAGCTCAGGGCCTGTCGGTCCAGACCGCACAAGGCCCCCAGCTTCAGCCTCAGCCAGCACATTCCCCCTGCGTCACTCAAAGACCACAACAATCCCGTCTTTGTCGGCCAGTGATTGATGACACACAGGAATTTCATTCACGACCGCCCCGTGTTTTGGGGTTACCGTGACGACCAGGTGAAAACAGAGCACATCGGGGGTATCGAGTTTCCCAACCTTGATCACAGGGGAAGAGGTAAGGGGAAAAAAAAAGGAGAAGCAACAACGGAGAGGTCACTGTGAAAGTTAAACAAACAGCCATAGTTGTTATCTTAGAAGATAAGCGCTGGGAATTATCTTGTTGATTGTTCACAGGTCCAGTCGATGCTGAGCTCACTGTGTGACGTTCCACACAGGTGACGTGAAACGGAACATTTCCTCCTCGGGTTTACAGTTTATAGTTTCACTGAAGTCAATAGAGGCCATAAAGCTTGTTAAGATCATTTGTTTAAGGCTTAACAATTTGCTTTTGGATCTTTTTTTTGGACAGTCTGCATCAGCTTTACACGGGCAAAGTACACAAATGACTCAAGCAAAAGGAAAAGCCAAGCACACATCACTTATCCACATAAATAAAGGCTCTGTCTTTCCACCCGCACATGCAGATACACGCACGCTATCTCTAATGCACACACATGCACATACATTCACATTAAGCACACTCATTTAATGGATATAGCTAGTTGGTAAAGTGCACCATTAAGACAGACGTGAGCCTGAGCATAACAAAGCTCTGATGCAATATTCATGCCTTCTCATTCTGGGCTAATGCTGTTTTCCTCCATTCCAAAGCAATGGATTTGCACATAACATGTCTCTATAAAGAGTCTTAAGGAGGAGATTTTCTCCGAGCACTCGATCACCTTATTCCACAGAGGGTAATTAGGAATTTGTTTGTTCACATATCCATCTGATAGACATGAACACATTAAACCTGAGAGGTCAGAGCTGCGGAGAGCAAGTTAAAGGTTCAGTTGTCTTTCCCAAGGGCATATTGCCAGAGATGGACACGCTGGGAATCAAACTTAAAAATTCATCTTTAGTGCTTGATGGTAGGTATGGATTTACTTACGTTAAGCAGTCAAAGCTATTACATCACTATAATGACCGAATCAGAAAGCCATGGAGTGGACTGACTGTGGACAGCAGGCAGGCCTAATGGCCATTTTGTGTCTTGCATCCAAATGCAGGTTATATATCAATCTCATCAGTGTGCCTATACATTTATTTCTAGGTTTTAAAAAAGTGCAGCATTTGCAGCTTAAAACAAAAACTGCACTCAAACAACCAAGGTGCACAAATGCACAATTTTACACTACAATACAGTCTTATTTGAGGAGCCCTGAGCGGAGCAAATTGTCACAGCGTCCTGAGCCTTCATTTTGGAGGACGATCAAACAAATCATGACAGCAACCAGAAACCCAATCTTTCTCCATCATACATCACCATAATTTTCTGCAGCCTAGAGCCATGCATCTTTATGTCACATTAAAGCTCCAATATTGCACCAGTATCCTTCAAACCTTCGACAGGTATTAACTATAATAATGAGTTACCAACACAACATTTGAGCCATTATTATACTTTTTCATATCTGCATTACTGTACCTGACACATCTGTGCAAAGTGAGTGTGTAATTACAGTTATTCAAAAGTGGGGACTTTAAGTAAGAAGTTAATTCCGTGACTCAAAAACTACGTTTATAATTAGTTCAGCAAAAATATTGGTTTTGAACGTTTCGGCAAACAACAGATATACTGTATTTGTATGTTATTACGTGGCGGATATGTTAAAACTTTACATTTAGGCACCTGGTCTGGAAAAGATCATGTTTTGGCTTAAAGTACTGTGTTTGTGGAGCACAATCCTCGCAGGAAAAGCAGCGATGTCAAAGTAAAAAATAATGGCCTTTCGTGGCACTATCGCCACCAAAGGGTCGCTGCAAACACCAAGGTTTTAAGATTAAAAAGCTGATGGAAATACACCGATGGCTCACTACAAAACACCCATGATTGGAGCCTGAAGGCGGATGGAAACACACAGCAATGACTCGCTAATGCACAACCAGTTTTGATTGTTTGCTGGTCTTGAACAGTAGTCTGCAGCTTGGCAGTCATCTTGCCTGGATGACACGCCATCCGTCATCCCCTCCACCTCCTCATGACAAAGTCATCTCATATATTATGTCACTTTAGAAATATTAATATGATTCGTAAAATGTAACATATTTGTGGTTTGCAGAAATGCATAATGCCAACATTTCCCTCTGGCGTCTGGGCTGTTATATCATACACAATCATTCTCATCACACTTTATACAGTAATGTGTATGATAAAATGACACATATACAAAGAGAGATTTTTTCTTTCTTTCTTTTTTCAGGGAAAGGTGATAGAAAAATAATAAGATGCTAAAGGAATAATCTGGGCATTCACACCTGATCAAAATAAAGTGCTTCTGGCTCTGATCCAGGAAGACAAAGAAGAAAAATGCCAGCACCCGGTAACCTCACAGAAACAAAGGCCTCTTAGTGACATAGATTTGCAGCTAATAAAGCACTCAGCATATTTTAGCCTTCATCTGCCATGCAATAAATTAATATATGAAAATGTTGGATATCCTCATCTGAGCTCCCATTCAGACATGAATTATTCACTTCAGCATGGCTACTCCATTATGTACTCTGCCTGCCACCTAGGCTGATGCTCCTCCTCAGCCCCATGCATACAGAGACATTAGTGCCCTCTCTCTCTCTAACACACACATATATACATACACAGTTACATAAAGTGTGTGTGTGCATGTACACAGACATGCACATTATAAACTTTATTTATATTTATATAGCACATAAACACATATATGCCATATAAATAGACTAAAGAATGCACACAAAACATTACAAGAGTATGAAGGCATTTCTCCTCTCTGTGACACACACACACACACACACACACATACACACACACACACACACACACACACACACAGAAACCAAACAGTGTCCTCTTTATCTCCTGACTTGTAATCAGTGCCATGTCGAGCCATCATCTCTCCTCCCAACAGTGTACACACTGTAACCTATCATTCCAGAAACCCCGAGTGTCATTATCGACTTCCCTCTCGGCTTAAAAACACCACTCCTTTATCTGGAGTAAGTTGTTATCAGCTGTTTGTTTTGCACACAAACCACAGGTAGTACAGAGGGAGAAGCGAGGAAGCGACCTCTGGCAGCCCAGACTGATGATGACAGCTTTACGGGCCCTGATTGGAATACAACCATCAATTATGGCACACTGCACGTAAAAGTAGACAGTATCAAACTCGCTTGGCATCTCATCAAACTGCCAGCTAGCCCCACTGGCTAACAGCTGAACATAATAGCTTGTGTGTAGTTTCTGCTCTCGTCTAAGGTGCAATCTTACATTGCATCAGTTGTAACATTATATGGAAAAGTATGCAAACAGCTGTGTCTATATTAGACTGTTTTTTATTACTGGTGCGACTCTAGTATCTACATAAACTGCACCATCCTCTAAGTACTGAAATATAAACTCTCACTTGCCATTTTTGGGACAAATGAAGCTTTACATTTATAAATAAAGAGACACTTTAACATGATATGAGATATATGATATGAGATATGAGATTTACACTGACCAAAGTGAAACTTAGTGGACTTTTACTGAATATATGCACTATGTGGAGCACTTTCCTGACATAAAAACAAAATACTAAGTGATATTACATAATAAATAAATAAATAACAGCTGAACCATCTGTTTTTTTTAAATATGGAGATTCATTGTGGACATAAGGGTAACAGTGTTCTTCAAAAACTGAAAACCTCATTTGGACAGTAAGAAGAAACTATAAAATAAATCGCTCATTGCTATGGAGAACAGTTCTGCAATATCTCAATATCCAAAATTGTTTTGGGTAAACAGGCTGAATTATCAGGACTATGCAAAGATCTGAACTGATAATTCCATGCATGTAAACCAGAGCGAAGTTTCCCTCTGTTCTCAAAGAGGACAAAAACTTGAGAATAGCCCTTAAGTCAGTGATTAACTTTCTTCCCCGTCTGCTGCAAGCCCAGCATGCCTCTAGTTCCAATAGCGCCGGCAGTGTGATACATTACACTACGTTCTCATTATGGCCACCTAGGGTTTTCCAACAGCTTGTACGGTCCGCGGTGAGTCTGCTCTCCCGTAGCGCTCGGAGGGTTGGGCACTGCTGCTAGCTAGCACCAGGTGTGTGGAGAAACTGGAGCTCCCTTTCCCCCCTTCCTGTACCACCACATGGATCTCAGAGCCAGAATCGCTTTATTTTCATCAGGTACAAATGCGCGAGGAGCTAAATTGGGCTTATTTACTTGCACCTGTGTTGGTTATGGGAACAAAAACTTTTCTAGCCCCACTCCCTGTCTCTATTACTGTTAAAAATTCAGTTGCACATGGCTGCTGAAAAAGACAGGGACTCCAAAGGGAGCTGTGAGTCTGATGAGTGCATTCCTTGGTCACTTGTAATGCAGTGTTGATAACAGAGGAAGAGAAACTGATTTTTCTTTTGGATTATAGTTCATTTTGTGCATGTTAAGGAGCCAAAATAGAAATATGAATGGCTAAACATGCAAATCTTGTTGCTATCATATAACACCACATGTGAGCACGCACATAAACAATAAAGAGACAGTATTGGTAGAGGAAGACATTGGCATAACACAATAAGATTTATTGTGCTCTTGAAGTAATGAGTAAATCTATGAAGATTTAACTTTTATTGAAAAGAAAGTACGACTCTTTTTAGTGTCCCGTATTAGCCTGTTCGAACTTTAGAGTGCTCAAGAATCCCCGGCTTTTCCCACTTGCGCACTCCCTGATATTGCAGAGTACTACACACGCTGCCTGTTACGGTGAGTGAATTGTACATCTTTTCCTGGTTCTCACTTTGTTGTTATGCAGTAATGTAGTGCAGCGACAGCATTGAATGAACGAGCAAGGACCAATAAAATCGGACTCAGATTGCAACCTCTGTCAACAAAGGCCAATGGTGCATTCATGTGCTTCTCGAATGGTCGTTCTTCCAACTTCGATGTCCTGTATTTTGTTACTCAACACACTGATAACAAAGAGCAAAGGAAATGAATGAGGTGAGCATGAAATATGATCAAGAATCCAGCACACGGCTACAGAGGTAGCTGGGGTTAATAAAGTACATAAAATTTAAAAAAAAAAAAAAATTTTAAAAAGAGAACGATCACTGATCAAAGATCATTGGTCAGTGACTAGTGTCGCATATAGCAGCTCTATCTTTCTACTATGGGGTTAAAGACTGCTCTGACTTGTTTTTGATTCTTTTAACCAATCACAATTGTGTTGGGCGGCACTAAGCCCAGAATGCAGTGACGGTGCCCTCACAAAATAGTGTCAACTTGCTTTGGTGGAACATTTGCACTTGGGGAGGCAAGTACTGTCACAAGAAACATTAAGAAGAAACATGTTTGATTAAACTCTCAGTGATGAAAAAGGCAAACATAATGTGATAATCAGTGACCTGCAGGTGAAGCAAGACAAGAACTATTCCCATTAAAGCCACAGACGGTTTGCTGACTGTATGTGGCCCTTGCTTAACATAATTATGACGATATCACATAAGTTCGTATGAAGTGGAACAGATTGGTGCGTTTGCGTAGTCAATGTCACAGGCCCATACCACTGCCAGAGTTTAAAGATGTGGCAAATCAAGTCCAACTGGCCATGTCACAAAACAGATAAATGTCGGGCATGGGAGTCCTGCAAGACAGAGCCTGAGCTTTTCTGTGGCACATTCACAAGTTGTTTTATCCATTGTAGATCGTTAAAACAATTCACGGAAACAAAAAAGCAGGCTCGCCTTATCGCACGATCAAGTGTGTAAGTTGTCAGCTCAGAGGTTGTTGTTGTTTCCTGTAGCAGAGGGGATTTGGAAATGGTAACAAGCAGATAGCTGAAGGAAGGGAGGATGCCAGTCGAAATCGCCAGCCTAATGGCAGGTATATAACTGCAGTCTACATCCAGAGAGTCAGACTAGTCTGTGACATTTCTGTAACACCCAATTGGGCTCGCATAGCTTACCTACTAGGGGTGGGAGAAATTTCCGAATCTTAGATGCATCGCGATTCGGACGTGGACGAATCTGAATCGATTCACAAACGTCCAAATTTCGATTATTTAAATCTGTTAATTAGAGTAATACAGAAGGTTCTAAATAATGCGGAACTAAGAAACGCGGTACGTGTCATCTCCGGGACACTTTGGGATGCGCACCTGGAGCAGACATGCCGACACGCGCACAGAGGAAAACAAACATGACTGACCGCCACCCACCTTGCCGTGAGATCCGAACAGCTCCTTCTAATTTAACAGCTCCTTCTACAGCGTTGACGGCGGAAGCGAACTGGACAAGAGCCACGTTATATGTAAGCTGTGTCGTGTTAAAATAAAATACTTTGACAACACAACAAACATGAGAAGCCATGTAACTCGATTCCACCTGACGGAGGAGTCAGGGAGACGGCAGGCTGTTGTTGCTGCGGCAACTAGTGGCGCTACCGACCAGAGAACAATCGAGGAAGCAATTAGAAAGCTGCCACCCTCATCGGAAAAGGCGAAGCGAATTACGAAGGCCATCGCGGCATTTATTGCCAAGGATTTGCGTCCTTATTCTGTCGTGGAAAATCAGGGATTTCGAGGACTGCTGCATACATTGGAGCCCAGATACACCATCCCATCCCGACGCTATTTCACCGACACTCTACAACCAAACCAAAACAGAAGTCATAGCCTCACTGCTGAAGGCAGGTAGGATCACAGTTACATGTGATGCGTGGACGTCTGTCGCCACCGAATCATTTGTTACTCTAACTACGCATTTTATCTTGTGATTTAAGATACCTGTTGTTACCTTTGGTTCCATACAATGAAGTTGTAACTTTCCAGTTTGCACGCATTTCCATTTATATGTTTAATAAAATATAATGGAAATGAATTCAACTGTTTCTTATTACAAATGCACTGTTTTTAAAAATTGCAAGTGTTGAATGCTTATTCAGTGAGACAAAAAGAAATGTGTGTTGTGGAAAAAGTGCATCAATATACATAAATTAAAGATGCATCAATAATCGTTTTATAATCGAATCGTAGCCCCTGAATCGTAATCGTAATCGAATCGTGAGGTGCCCAAAGATTCCCACCCCTATTACCTACAAACATGTGGGATGCTAAATCAATGCATTCAAATGAGTATTTTATCTCATGGAGTGTAATGGAGAAGCTCCCACCATATTTTGCAAACTGCATCAAAACTCAAAAGGTTCGATACATCAAGATGAATCAACTTAAAGGAACCAATACTGTGAAAAAAATCCGTCAGCCCATCACTTCTGCAAGTGCCCTGTTGATCATGTAGTAGTGTGTACTGTGTGAGCTGCAAATTCCTGCACATTTATTATACTTGGCAATTAAAGCGGTTTTGATAGTATCAGGGAAAGAGAGGACGCCTGGAGAGGACACTGTAGGTTTCGGGTGAGAGGGGAGCTGTAGCCTCAATCCACAGCATCACCCCATGAAACATGCATGCAATCAACAAGGTCATAGCTCCACCGACAGTTTCCAGCCAAACTCATCCATCACAGGGGAAACTGGATCTGCGGGGGCCTCCATTCTGGCTCTGTACTGACCAACCCACCCGCACAGAACGGTCCATCAGCAGCACGCTAACACTAACAGGACTACAGAGCAGCAATACGATACATGATAAGCTCTCTCCTAACAGCTCTTGGAACGGCTCCAATACTTTTTCATTGTTTTTGCTCTTTTTTCTGCAACCCCCCGGTTTCCAAACCGAGAGGCATTACCTCAGCTCCGATGAGGTGATGACTGAAATGTCAGTGGCTGTAACATTAACGTGACATGGCGTAAAAATTTCTAAATGAAAACCAAGGAATGGCACTCGGCGGGCTGTAATGTTTCAACATGAAACCCGGCTCCCATTAATGTGGTCTGTGTTTTGAAACGAAGAGAGCGGCTCATTTGATGTCCAGTGCTCTCACTCGTTCACTTTAAATGGGTGGAAATCAATTTTCAAGCAGTAACAGAGACAAGTTGGTTTGGTCCTTTGGATGTTTTTGAGGGCGCCATTTCCCTGAATTTCTATGTGGTCACAGTCGTAGCACATACTGCGGTCACTGATGATGGAGATTTAAAAAGTGATTGTGGTTTGTCATCTTTTCCTACATGTAATGAGCACGGCCATTTAAATTATATTTAATAAATGCTTATTTCTAATGACTTATAAAATGCAGCCAAAATGGAAGTTTCACTGTGTTTCATCTATCTATCTATGAACCAAAATCCTACAATCTCCCAATTTAATTACATTCTCTTCTCTGACGCAGTGTGCATATCAATCTCCTCTTTACCCCTCTGTCACTCTCCCTTCGACAGCTTTATTCCCCTTGTCGACAACCACACATAATAAATTTGTGCCATCTACGTTTAATGTTTATTCTTTGTAAGAGAGCTCCCTGTGACGAACCAATAAAATACGAGATTTACTGCTCGCTGAAAGCCACACGGGGGGTTATCACGAAATTCCAGCACCGCTTCCCTTTGCTTTCACTTGCCTATCCATATGCAATGGCAGCACACGTTGGCGGTGCACGCCGCTCTCTGGGCTAAGGTAATACATTTCAATGCGCCCGTTAATCCTCTTTTCCTCGGCATGGGAAATGGCCAACCCCTTAAATCAGCCACAACACCGGACTCAGTGCGGCAGGAAGAGGAGCTGCTGTATCTAATGCCCCTGGCTGACCCTCTTTAAATAGGATGTCTGGATGTGTTATGGGGGCTATTGTTTCCTATAAACATCTAGCACCGGGGCAATAACAATCGCATCAGGCCAAATGAAGTTATCTGAGAATGGAATTAAACTCGGTGTGACCCTGCTGTCTGCTCGGCTCACAGGCCCTCCATTAATAATGCCTAATCTAATCAAGGAGCTAAGATGGATGGATGGGAGGCCTGTGTGTGTGTGTGCCTGTCTGCATGCATGAGAGTGTGTGTAGTGGTCTGCACATATGACTTTGTGCTTACATGCATGTTTGGGTTTCTGAGCGTTTGTGTTTCTTCCATATGTACGTGCTGGCGTGTCTACAGCGTTTGTGTGATGTGTGCGTGAATGTCTTGTGCATATAAGTGCATGGCCGTATGTGTGTGTGGGTGTGTGTGTTACCGAGGATCAGGGCCAATGCCAGGCTCTGTGCCAGACCAGTGTTCTTCTATTCAGGCCCCAACCAGACCCACGCCTGCTGCACTGGGCTAATGAACACAAACAGAAGACAGAGGAGAAAAAGAGGGGAGAATATGAATGTGTGTGTTCTTGTGTGTGTGTGCATGCCCTTGCAAACGGGGAGAAAGGAGGGGAAAATGAAGACAGAGGAAATAGGGGAAGATAAGAGGGGAGAATGGACAAAGGAGAGTGGAAGACAGGCCGAGGGAGTACGAGAGAAAGAGGACCACCACATGGTTTCATCCTATGTTATCTCACTCTTGGCAGAGACATGCCCTTGTAACTGATAGACAAATAACCCTACTGTGACTGATAAAGCCTGGTTACAGATGGAGAGAGGGAGGGAGGAAGGAAAGGGAGGAAATGAGGAAGTAAATGGGAGGGAGAAAGGGTGCAAAGGAGCAAACAGGGAAAGGAGAGATGAAGGGAGAAGACGAGGAGGGAGGCAAGATCGTGGGAGTGTGGAAGACAGGAAGGAGCAGGGGTGGGATGGAGGAAGAAGGAGAGAGGGATGACAGAAGGGATGACAGTGTACACAGACAAAACGATATGCAGACAGACATTACTCATTCAGTGAGAGGATTACTGGAAGAACAAGACCTCCTCTGTCTATGAATAATTGTTTTTGCTTATGAGATCAAGAGATGCAAACGCTCAATAAATGCAAAATAAAAACACAACCAGTACGTACATTAAATACAATCACATGGATCTGCAATTCCCCAGTGAAATTAATAGAGCAGTTTATGTATATAGCCAAAAGTATGTGGACACCCGGTTCACATCAGATGTGGTCTGAGGTTGTTTTTGATGATTTGGGCTAATGCCTCGTTGTTCCCTGAGGAACATCTTGCAATTCAACGACATACACAATGATACCAGGAAAATAGGAAGCTTCCATGTTCCAATTCCGAGTGAGGATAAGAATATATGGGGATGGTATGGAACATCCCATTGGTACCCTCCACAACTTTTCACAGTGGAAATGATTGATACGTGCTGTGGTAGAATTTACAAACGTGAATGGAGAAATACTGAATTGCTTGTTGTACTTGAAGAAGCTGTCTAACCTTTAATCTTGTTGAGGAAGTACAAACTGTGTTTCTGTGCGGAGGCACAGCATCAGAGAATGTCCAGATAACCTACTCGAGCCAATACTCCACTCTACAGAGTCGGCACTACAGTTACAACACACGATATCCCTGAGAGAGGAGAAAATGTTCTGATGCTGTGCTGGAGAACAATGGCTGACCAGCTTGTTTTTGACTGTTTGACATAATAGTTTCATTAAAAACATGAGCCCATCAAAAGACTTGTGTTCTTTTTTAAGGATGAAAAAGTATGATGTCAGTGTAAAAAGAAAAAGAAAAGGAGGGGAAAGAGAGATTTAAAGAAATAGTGAAGAAAACATAAACAGGAAGTCTGTGGAGAGACAGAGAATGTGCAGTAGTTTGAAGAGACAGAGCGAGAAGAGAAAGAAGGGAAGCAGAGAAGGGTTCAAAAGCTCTCGGAAAATTGTTGCTATAATAATAATCTGCTTCCTGCTCTATTGATGGAGAGAACGATGACGTTTCCCAACATCTGAGAGATCCAGACATGGGAATTTGTAAATGAGACCCAGACCTGGTTCAAATAGTATTTGCAAACACTATTGATGGTTTGCTTTAACTCGATGTGAGTGCCAGATGGAGGGATTTACCACAGAAGACAATGAAAAAAGTGTTTGACGTCAAAAAAAAAACATATTTGATGCTCCACATAAAGCAGTTTCTGTTAGACAGAGCAGGTTAAAACAAGTCAGTGCGCTTGCTGTAGGATGAGACGTACATGCATATATACATACTGAAATCTGTGTGTGATCAGTCCTCAGAGTTACAGGGATTTCTGGGAAAAATAATCAACATGTCTGTATAATTTAGAGGCTGCAGTAACCTACTGTATATATACTGCACACTGTGGATATTGTTCATATAACATGGCTTTCAATCATAGGTACAGCATGAAGTTTTCTTGTTTGCATTCAGTGTTTTCCCAGGGTCTAACAACAACCCAATCACCAGAATAAATGTTGGTATTGTGTGTTTCTGCAACCCACTGATATGTAACATTTGTAGACTATTATGTGGCAGATTTGTTGAAACTTTCGACAATGATGTGATGAATGTGTGGTCACATTTAGGCACAAAAAACCCACTTGGTTATGATTAGGAAAAGATCATGTTTTGCGCCACTGTCCTGAATAGTGGTGTGCAGCTTGGCAGGTGTCTAGGTCTCACACCTTCTACAATCCCACCAATGCCACCATTTTCTTCTGATAATTGTGCTACTAACAAACATGTTGAATGCTTTTCCTTCCACAAACAACAATTGTAAAGATATTTTTAGTTTGAAGACAGAAATTTCATATAGGCATGGCCAATGTTTGAGCTGAATGCCACTTTCATTTAGCAGTACAATGATCAATTTGCAGGTTTTACCTTTTACACCTGTTATGGTCTTCCTCCATCTTATTTCCATTCTTGTTTTTTATGTTTCATGGCGTACATTTACTATATTATTATATCACTGCCCTTTGCAGTTGGCAGGAATGTGTACTCTGTGGTCTAATCTAAACTAAACAGGGTACCTTTGATGTTGCCAGATATAAGAACAACTCATCTCTTTTTTTTTATTATTTGGATATACTCTGTGTCACTGTAAATCTGGATCAACAACAGGTTTAGCCCTCCTTAAAGACACAGTCCAACCCAAAATCCAAGAATACATATTTTTCAGTTGAAAGAAAATAGTTCCTACATAAAACTGCTCAAAACAAAGTCTTTGGATTGTCTTGAGACATTGCTGTTGAGTTTTTCAAATGTATTTTTTTGCACTTTGAGCACCACAAGCTAAGTGACATCTAGTTCCATTATAGTAGAGAGAAGACAGACACCTCTACGCCCGATATCTCCGACAATCCGCACCTCACATCAAAACAACATAGACTGATAAATAGCACTACAGGTAAAAGGACAAACGTGAAAATTGATTTTGGGGTGAACTGTCCCTTTAACTACCTCTCCCAATCATGTGTCCAGCGATTGCTGCAACTTTTTGGGATGCACTATCCTGAGAAATGTGTGTTCTTGTTGTCATCGGTCAGAATGAATGTAAATATGAAGTCACTGAACAAAGGCCTGTAAATCACTTAGGGCCAAATGTGCAATCATCCAAACCATCTCTAAAGACACGTTTGTCCAAATTAATACAACGTGGGCTCAGGTAGATCAGCATGTTTCAACAGCAAGTCCACATGTTCACGTGATTATGTATCGTGCATCCTGATGATGTGATCATGGTGCATGCAGGTTGAATATTGTCCGAGGAAGTGATGGCATAACTGTTTGGGTGAGGTTAAACAAAAATCATGTGTCAGTGTATATGCTAAAATGCCAGGTGTAAATACAATCCACCCACAGGACATCGGATCCAGACACAATCTGGATACAAGATTCATGTTGACTTCCAGTGGAGAGGAGGCCTGTTCATCTGTCTAACAGTCTGTACACCTCTCAGGATCTGCCTCCATCCTCTTTCTCATCCTCTGTCTCTCTTTATCAGCCCCTGGGCCCGTATATATTCATGAGGCCTTATCTTTATATCACCCCTCTTCTTCTTTTATTAGATGTTGTTTCAACTGTGAACTGTGCTGGGAGTGCTGGACGATGGACATTTCTCTTTTTCATGGGAAAACAGACTGACTCAAGCTCACAAGCTAAAGGCAAACATAGGTTTATTGTGTTTGTGCTTGTGCTCATGTGAGTGTGTTCATCTGAACATACACATTTATCTTATTCATGTTTAGCAGTTCTTCATTTGTGTGTAGATTATGTGGTTATAATATGCTGAGATATGTCATGGTTACTTCCCATCCCACATTACTTCCCATCTAAAAGGTATAATTCAATACAATGCACTTGCAAGATCATGTAAAATAACTAGGGCTGTCAACCATTTTTTTAAAAAAATAAATCTAATTAATTACATGCTCTGTGATTACTTGATCTAAATTAATCGCATACGTCAACTTTTGCTGTGAAAGTATTTTAAAAATTTCAGTTCACTTTTGGCAGATGTGTCGTAGTAAAGCTGCTGGATTTTGCAATGGAGTTAATTAATCGGTCACATTTAGACTGAGTCAGTTTGTGTCTGAACGCCTGGTTCAGTGTGGCTTGACGAGGCTGGCTGCTAGCGATATCATCAGAGGCTGTGCTAGCTTGAACCTCTGGGTTTGCACTAAATGCTTTGTGTTGAGGTGATATTTCAGGCTTGAAGTACTCCGATGGTACAAAAATTCCTTACTGCAGAGACTGCAGAGGACAGTGATCCCATCAACAGTTCTGTCTGGGTGTTTTTAAATGTAAATGTTCCATTCACGGGCCAAGCAGTGACGTCTCGTCTGCCCCCATCATGTGACAAAGCCACTGTAGCCTTCAATGATACACTGGGTAAAAGGGCACCACAGAACACGATTAATCTGTGATAATTTTTTGAACACGTCATTTTTTCTGTGATTAATTGATGAAAATTAGCTCTAAAAATAACACTTAACCTAAAAGGATAATTCCACTTTATTACAACTTGTGGTTCTTGCCCAATGTGATCAAAACTGATAGCATGGCCAAAAATGTAATTAACCAGAATTATGTTTTAAAGTAATTTTCTAGATGTATTTAATCAATGTTTATTTTGTATATGTATCTATTCATTTTTGTATTTTGTAAAATATTAAGAATATTCATTATAATCTTAATATGTATGTTTGTTTTAATCTTTATGTTTGGATTTATTAAGTCCAAACACCTTCTGTGCATTTCAACATCTGTATTACCATGCTATTTAGAATGCCAGAAAAATATTTAGTATGCCCCAATACATAGTGCATCAAATGCAGTATGCCAAAAATACTAGGATGTTCTACTGCATCCGGTTGCATTTTGCTGTATGTGAGCCAGCACGGGTTTCTGGCTTTTCTGACCCACAATGCTCTGCACAGCAGAAAAAACATCACATTGACTGTGCTGCAGATGGATGACTGCTCATTGACAGCTAATAGAAGCCACAGTGACAGTGGTGGATGACATGGCTGATGGATGACAGTGCATTCAAATGACTGATGACCAGCTGAATAGTAATGATAGCAATATAAATTGTTTATGTGAATAAAATAATCACAAAGATAACAAATGACAAAAGGACATAACTATGAAAATAACAATGACAGATAAATTAAATTTTACTGTCATGATTATGATACTTTGTGTGCAGTAATTAATTAAAAGTTAAAACTGCATACATTGCAAAACAACCATAGCAGAGCTGTCCAGGTTGGCCTCCGTCTCTGGAGAGCTCGGCTAATGATGTTTTTGTTTTATCTCCAAGATAAATGATAAGCCTGCAACCATACGGCTGTCTTGTTGAGGTCTGGGTGTGTGGACAGTTAACGGACTGCAACGGATGTATGAGCAAGAAGGTCAAAGTTCAGGGCGCAATGTTTTGACGCAGCAGTATGTTCCAATAATGTGGATACAGTAGGTACTTTGTAAAGGCAGCTGCAGTACCTACTAAAAACAAAAAAAAAGTATGCAACTCAGAATGCAGGATTTATTCCAAATAAGGTCTGACGCAGGTGATGATGTATTGTTACCTGGTGTGTATTGAAACACTGTCACTGATAAAGATGATTTACAACACTCAGCCTGGCTCCAAAGCCTCCTCATCCTGCAAGTTAGTGTATTATTTTAACTTTTATTGAGCTAGCTATTTCAGAGACCCCAACTGAAGCAGTTCATCATGTTCATCCACATTTGTTTGTGTTTTGCTCGTTCATTCCTGATTTTATTATGCCGTCTAAGGTTTCCTCTGACAAAGAGGGTTTTAACGTCCAAAATGAAATGAGCCGGGATAAGAAAGTGCATGCTGCACCACTTACAATATAAAAGATGGTCTGCGTCGCTGAAAAATGCATTCCAGCGAGGCTAACTACCGGGGGCATGGATTGGTCATGACATAAAGAATCAGATAAGCTCACCAACTAGCTTACCTTGCTGTTCCTTGTTCTGCACTCAGCCCCGTCCTCCCCTCTCCTCCTTCCCCTTTCTGACATAAACAACTCTCTAATTTACGACCAATAATATCCTGATTCAATCACCTGATTGATTTTGGACTTGTGTCCCGCTAATAAATCTCAGCTCTTCTTCTCTTATTGAGTCCGCCGTCGGATCTCCACACTCCCCCACCCAAACATATGCGACCATGCACACACACAGACACACAGACACACACACACACACACACACACACACATATATATAGTCTAATGGTATTAGAAAATCAAAGTCTCTCATTTTGTCTCAGTATATCTGCAGGGCCTGGTAATAGATCTGGCTGTACTTATATCCGGAGAAGGGAGGAGGAGGAGGATAAAGAGGAGGATGGGAGCAGGACTACAAGCAGGGGAAGAAGAGGAATTAAGCAGAAGAAGATGAAGAGGATATATATTTATAAAAAGACTAAAATGGAGAGCATAAGAGCAGCAGATATAGAAAGTTAATCAGGATGTGTGGGGCTCAGTGTGTGTGGACTCAGGCTGAATTTACTGAATTAGGACATCTTTATCTGGTCGGCTGCAGAGGGACAGGAATAGTAAACCACAGCAGGCGGCGGTCAGAAAATAGTCCTGCTCTAAGATCGGCTGTAATCTGCTGTCACTCTTATTACAAATCACTGCAGATAGAAGCATCACCTAAATGTCTTAAACAGGAATTAAAATGTTTAATTGTATATCGTGTGGTCTGGTTACACTGGCATAAAAGAATGTAGCTGGGCGTAATGTTAAGGAACAACCATATTTTTTTTAAATGGCTGATTTACTTTTGCATTTGCATAAAGTTCTTCTTCATTATTTATCATTTAGTATCACAAATGATCATTTATCCCCCAAGTAAAATTTACCAATGACCCGCAAGAGGCCACGTGATGTTTTTAAAACAGCAAAGAGGCCCAACATAGATGCTGTTTTACAATTGATTCGTGGCACTCAGTGGCTTAACATGATGCATCAGATGGTTTTCATTGTATTATTTCAACTGTTTGGAAAAGGTCAGGCTCTTTAAAATGTTCTTCTTAACTACTGCTTTTGCAGCATCTATGCTAACCTCTTAAGTAGCCGCCCTCGTTGCTAACATTCGCCTCTCCACGTCTCGTCACACACACCTAAAAAACTTCTATAGCTGTCAGTGGTTCCTCACAGGACTTTGATTGGTCCAAACCACTGGTGGTGTGGACACAAACACAATACTTTAAGCCTGTCACGCCATTCTCACGTGACTCTCACGTGATCTTGTGATATTGTGAGAATCCAGCTCCTGTGCAAGGTAATCAGTGGCTTATCATTTTTACCAAAACTGAAATCAAACTTAATCTATAGAACAAAATTCACAGAGGCAACCCAAATCAGCTAAATTATGCACTTAGGGGATACTAAATCCAAACAATATATATCCGCCTAAAATATTATTATTCATTTGGATGGGCATTAATGGTTATAAGCCTCACAGATTTGGGTTGGAAGGGGCATGCTACACATCTTAGTAGGTTCAGAAGGCTGTTATCAGCCCATTAAATGGCAGTGTTTATTATTATTTAGGCAGCAACCTATGGTGGCCATAGTGATTATGACAGAAGCAAAAAAACTCAAATGATATAATGTTTGTATAAAGAGCCAGAAAGTCTGTGTGGGGTTGAGGTTGGGATGGTGTATGAGTAATTACAGGGCTTTCATCCAGGAGACCATGACTTCTTTCCTGTATGAAACCAAAAGTCAACTTATTACAGTTTGTCTTCAAATATTCAGTAAAAGCTAAACAAAAATGATCTCTCTTTAGTCTGTGAACAACAACAGTAACTCAGAGTGGGATTCAGATTCTGTATACAATATTAATAGCTCAACAAAATAAAATCTACCACAAATTACACATTTAAACAGCTCCCAAATACAAAAAAATGTCCCCTGGGATCTATATACTGTATATATAAATCAATAGGTGATTTCCTTCTTTAAGTAAAATCCTAAATGATTGAGTTGGTTTTTTTCCACCTGGACCTTTATGCCTTTTTGTCGAGCTGCGAGCATCACGTAGGTTTACATTACCAGAGGTGTGTGACAAAATCACTGGGGGTCTTTTAGTGAGTAGCGGTAAGTCGCTAAAAAAGTCTGAGAAGTCCGGGCTGTTCATCAAACATTCAGGACACCACAGTTTATTCCACACTACTGCAGCTGCTCCTCTTTTTGGAACCACCACAGAGTCAGTAATAGTTTCGCTTTCAGCCATGCATGTTGTTGCCATGGATAACAGCATGACATAAATTTGTCAACAAGTCGAAATATCACAATACCTTATGTATAGAAAATTATACCAGTATTATTGTGAACGAGATGATTTGGCACATCCCTACACCACGCCACACTGATGTAACAGCCTTCTTAAATTAACCCAAACTATGATCTTTTATTATTATTTATGTGCCTAAACCGGATCTGAAAGTGAAACATGGGTGTAGTGGGCCCCCTCTAACCCTCTAATTTTCAATCAATGATACCTCCATGTATTTAAATGACTTTTCTATGGTAGAGTAAAACTTGAATGACTCTCATGCATTAACGACTTAACCTACTGTGAGTGATTTTGCAGTACCGTGTGAATTTTGCTTAACACTTTCCTGTATATGAACAATTCCTCCCAAGATGCCCCTGTGCCAGGAGAAAAAGATACAGGGAAGGAAATCACCATTGTGCAGCAGCTGCATAGGATAATAAAGTCTAACTCAACAATCCCTTAAAGCCTATATGCTGACAGACATGCACCACAGCTTGACATTAGGTTAAAATGTGTGTGTGCGTGTGCATAAATGCATACATTCCCCATACGTGGCCACACACATGCACACGCAGCAACCAGTGTAATCACATCCGAGTTAACATCCATACACACGTTTGCCGATCCTCTCGCTGTGCACCTTGTGGCCTCTCCCCCCATTAATATAATTAAATTCTACTACAAACTTTCCCTTTGAAACAAATTAATTAAGATGCTATTATTTAGCCATTGAGAGGTTAATGACCACCATTAGCAACAAAGGCTACATCCACCATCATCAGCCAAACTTGGTTATTTGGTCCATTTTGGTTATTTACTGAGCCTGAGATTGATGGCTGCTGATACTGCTAGTGACGCTAATTAGCTTTTAAAACATAACACACTCCATCACTGCTCAGGGCCGCTACGGAGAACCAGAGAACAATCCCATCATCCTTTGCTCCTGCCTGAACATATAGAGGACAGTGGAGCAAATGAGATTTAGGAAGGACACTCTGCACTATATGTTGTATGCATATACGTACATATACATTTAATTCCTAAACATTACGCTGTTCTAACAAGATCATTATATAGCACCCAGAAAATATTACAGTCTTCACAAATGCTTTTATCCAAAGATTTAAGTTATCTGTTCTTTATGAGGCATTTTTTTGTTTTAGCAGGAAATATTACCAATATGCTACCATCAATTATTAAGTCAAAGATAACTGGAAGGGGTTGTGGCAATGAATAATAAAAGCTACTATACTGTCCAGTTGAAATATTTAAATTCTGTTGAAAATAAAAGTTCAAGTATCTTTTTATTTTTAAGTATGATTGCTGTTATTTACAAGGGGAGGTATTTTCATGAGCCATTTTTGGTTTCTAACCAGTACAATGTTTTAACTTTTAATTTCTTTTTTTTCTGTATTTTCTATACATGTACAGTATGTGCAAATAAATACACTGAACTAAAGTCAACGTGAAGGATACTTGTGTGTTATATCCTGATTTAAGGAAATTCTGCAACCCCTTAGTTGAATTAATCAAATTAGACAAACTTAAAAACTGCATGTGTGTGAAGTTTCACAGCATTGGGGAAAAGCAGAACATTTAAAATGGCCTCATGTACTAATGTGTAATTAGTAACCACTTAAAAATGCAAAGAGAGGTTTGTTCAAGGGTGAAAGTTTTGTTTTAACACCGGGGAGAATGGGGAATGGGGGTGGGAGAATACGACAATCATTAGTTGTTACATTTTCAAATTATATCCACAAACTGAGAGGCTCTTGCTAAAATTATTCTCTTAAAATTAATGTAAGGAAAAAAGAGACATTACCAGCGGTTTCTAAAAAAAAAAGGGTAGCTGTTTAAGGCAACATGCAACGTCACAACTTTTAACTTGAATCTATAGTGCCAACAATGACTGACTAATTATTTAGTTTGAAGAATCTTAAATTAAGTCAAGATAAATATGACTTAAGGGTAGGGGTGGGGGTGGGGGTGGGACAGTATACTGTATGAAACCGGGGGTTTGGTTGTCCTGTGCTAGAGAATTTTGAAAGTCAAACACTCTATTTCCTTCATTCTGGTAAAAATTCATGCACCACTTTGTGCCTTTTCTGCATCAATCTATAAAATAAATGTCTTTTTTGTTGAAATTTTTAAAAAAAAGTCTAGTTTTAAGGTAAACTTTGATATAAAAGTTGACGGTTATCACACCGTGTACATTTGCGTATCTACACGGATGAAGAAACTGCCCATTATTTTAGTTATTTTCATAGTGGAGGCATTTTACACATACTTCCATTAACAAAATGGTTTCAAGTTTCAACTATCGTAACAAAATGTTTGTTCAAACAACAATAACCCTTCTGTGCTCATTCCTTTAAGGTTAATTCTGACTGATAATAACATGCTGTAATACCATGATACTGTGAAACAGCAATATTTTCTGAGACCGTTATGGTACCGTGAAAATCTCGTACCTTATCTGCTGCTTTCATGTTTTTAATGGGGGGGACAAATGCACATGTTCTAAATTTTGAGGGGGACTTGTAATCTGCATCCCTCCTGCAATCTACACTAATGTACTTGTTCATAATAAAACTAACTAAGAAGGAGAAAACTGTGTGAACATCCATAATACATAGAGTATTCTTTCAAAAATAAGAGGCTCTTTTTAAGGGTGCTGGGCTCCTTTTCACTTCCACTCCCACACATGCAGAGGCTTTATGCAAATGTCCTGTTTCACACCAACCAAAGCAGCTAATCTGCAGCGGTGACAACAATAAGCTCCGTTCTTCAAACACACAAACCCCTCATAACACTGACACATTTAAGACACAATAACATTTTCCTTCCCCTTTGCTTCACACTTCACAGAGTTGAATTAATGGTCAGGCGTCATGATGTCATCGAGACGACAGCAGGGGTCTGGTGGACGTTGCACCCGGCCCCATCGGGTCACCTGATTGGAGGACCCCGGAGCCGCAGCCAATGGGAGCACTGGTTGAAATCACAGATGGGGCCGGATGAGTAATGGCCTCACCAGTAAAGGGCACTCAAATGACATTGTGGGGATAACAGAACTTATTGTGGAGCGTTTACACTGCGGGCGATTTACGGCCACTCCATAAATGTTTATTAGCTTTTCCTCTATTTATAACTTCTGAAAATCATGATAGGCCTGACTACGCCCTTGTGTCTCTGCACTTTTATGATCTGGGTGAACATACCCTGACGAGCAGCACTGAGGGATCTTTGTGTGCATACTGTATGTGTGTGTGTGCGTGTGTGCGTGTGTGTGTGCGTGCGTGTGTGCGTGTGTGTGTGTGTGTGTGTGTGTGTGTGTGTGTGTGGTATTCTGCACAATTTATAGCACCTACAGTATATTTGTGTGCATGTATGTATTTTCACAGCACTCCTATGTATATGCTTTTACATCTGAAACACACACCCCTCAGCTTCTCTCCCACTCCCACACACACGCAGCTGTTCTGTAGCGGCATGTGATTCAAGATGGATGGCTACGACAGGCTTTTATCTGCGAGTGTGTAAATCAGCAAAACTTTACATCAGGAGAAGCAGACACTCTAAAACAACCTGAAAATCACTGTGCCGCAGGGGTCTAAAAAGGAGGAAGACGGGGAAATACTCACAACTATGAGAACGCTTGAAGACAGTTAATGTTACCATTAAATTATTTATGTTAAGCAACACTGACATGTAATTTTTAAACCCACTTGGGCAGGGAATCTATAACATCGCCCTTCGCTAAACTTATTTTTTTATTTCCTCCAAGATCTATCTGGTCTATTTTATTATATTTTAACACGGATTTTACAATATTTTGCCATTTAACATATCAGCAAGCAAAAATACGACAAAATTTAACATAATTATTTGTTGTTACATTTTCAAATCATATCCACAAAGCGAGGGGCTCTTGCTAAAAACATTTTCTTATATTAATCTAAGGAAAAAAAGAGACATTACTAGAGGTTTATAAAAACCCTGGTCAGACGCAGTAATACTAGAAAAGTTTAAAGCAACATGCAACTTCATAACTTTCAACTTCAATCTACGGTGCCAACAGTGATTGATTACTGGGTTAATTTTCCCCGCACCAAGGTTGCATGCTGCTGGGATTATGCAGTTTGAAGAATCTTGAATTAAAGCAAGAAAATATTTTTTACATGCATCCATTACAGGAGCAACACACCATAAAAGTGATGCCCTCCATTATGTTTTATTTCAGTATATGTTATCTTCGACCACTTGTGTTGCCATTGTAACACGTGTGCTGTAGCCTTTAGCCCAACATGTCAAAAAGTTTGACACTCCTGTTGTACATGAACTTCTCCCATTATTATTCGATGAGAGAAAGATGACATAAACAACATGAGTGATATAGCTGTTAGCTGAAGGCATGGAAACTGGACTGTGGAGAGAAAAACTATATATATTATGTATAGTTGGTAGCCACTGGTAGACAGTGTCAGCAGACAAACCCAACAGACCCTGCGGGATACAGAGTGGAAAAGAAAAGTCTTTTAAAAAGTTTTATGACACAAACTTTTCAGCCTTTTTTTCCTAAGTTGCACTTTGAGTAATTTACAAACATAAAATGAACTGAATGTATCATATTCCAATACATAATGTACCAGGCGCATTGGCACAATATACAGAAAAAAAACTAAACATTATAGTTGAATGAGAACTTGAAATGGGCTGTCTGAACTCTTGCCAAACCCTGACCAGTCAGAAATACGACAGACAACGACTTACACTGGAAATCTAGAACTTCATAACCTTAAACTTGGCAGTAGTGCAGCCAAGTTGCCAGGAGAAAATGTTGCCAACATTATATGTTTCATAAGTCCCACATCGTTACTTAGATTTTGTTTAGTTTATTTGATTTATAAAAGGACAGTGTGCAAAGACATTAATCATTTACAAGAAATGAAAACATGGTTGCACCAGATTTAGCAAAACGCTAATTTCCATCTGTAGTCCTACACATAACAAGTAGATGCAATAAATAAGAGAAAAATTCAAGGTGCAATGCAGACGACAGTAAATCCATGTGCCTAACATAGTAGAAGCAGTATGTACACACTGCATAGTACAAAATACAACATTAAAAAACATACAATAGCTATCTTGTCAAGTAGTGACTTGGTATATGAGCTGAGTTTGTTAGCAGGAGGTAAAGGGAATGGTGGATGGCGCAGCACCCGTAGGGGAGATGCTTGCCATCATAGCTGTCGATAGCAGCTTTTTAGCCACCAAATGTGGATGCTTTTTAGTGACCCATCTAAAATAATAATGCCACAAAACCGCTTGTTTCTTACTGAGACATTGCTGCGTCTTCAGCTGTAATTGTGCCACCAAAGGTGGATATTTTGTGCCAAAACATGAGCTTTTCTGAACCATAACCAAGTGGTGTTTGTGCCTAAACCTAACCACATGTTCACCACAGCATTGCTGAAAAGTAAAGTTTCAAATTATCCGGTACATATTAATGTGCAAATGTTTGCACAAATTGCACAAATGTACAATGCCAGCATTTATTCTAGTGATTGGGTTGAGCAGTGAGCAGCTAATCTCTTCAGTTCATATAAAGAAGAGCAGATTATCACTGCTGTAGTTTCAGGCCATGCAGGGTGAAGGCTGTAATGTTAAGAGCAGCCCTGGACTTCTAAAACCTCTTGGGTCTCAAGAGTGCACCGCTCCGAAACGAGAAACAGCTTTACTGTTCGCTATTACTTCAATATGTTCAGAGCCTGATTTGTGCACATGTAGAAAAAAAACTCAGAACATTTTAACTACAGATGTACTGTATGAAGGAAGAGCGTTTCCTGGTATAAAAGGAATAATAATTAATTGATTGGCATTGGGGAGGGTAAAATGTTCCTGTATCTGACGCCCACAGCCCCCCCGCCGTCTACTTGTCATGCAGAAAGTACTTGTACAAATTGGTAGCCGTGCTATTCTCCCTGGCCGCCTGCCTTCGAACGTTAATCATTGGCTCAGGCTTTCAAGTGTGGGCCAACTGTGGTCATCTGTGACAGCAGAGGTGTAACTTTATGAAATAATTACTTCACAGGCCTTCGGAGTATGTTGAGGGCTGAAAATAAACAGCACTGGGGGAGAGGTGGGGGAGGGAAGGCAGAACGGAGAGACAGCGGGAGAGGTGGGGGAGGGAAGGCAGAACGGAGAGACAGCCAGCAAATGAAATGCAAACGCTAGCTGCTCCCTCTCTGGGACAGAGATTTATGGGAGATGTACATGACATGGCAGCAGCTCAGAAGAAACTCCTCTCTCTCTCCTCTTCTCTCATCTATCGCTCTTTATCTCTCTCCCCCTCCCTTGATCCCATCGCAGCTGTTCTAGCTCTGGCCCACTTGCTGCACCTGCCCAAAAAGGCCCTCGATCAAGGCTAGCACGAACAAATCTTAAAGGGACACTGCTCCTCTTTAATGTGCAAATTCCCTATAAGGATCAGACATTGTGTTTTCCTTGCATTTGAACACTAAACTGCTGTGAAACAGAGCAGCATGATTAAATCTGTCTGTCCAGTCTCTTAACTCCCCTCTGACTTTCACCAACCACGCAGGGAAGATTCCACAAATTTACAGCATCATCCTTTAACCCCACATGATTTTTCTGTTCTGTAACCGCTCCTGGCGCTGTCCGGACAGAGGCTGTCTAGTGCTCGTCCCGGTGTCTGGGGCGTCCTGGTTGATTTATATGACTGAGAGGCCAGTGGAAATCATCACTGACTCCTCGTCCCAGACAGGAAATCAAAGAGAGGGAGACAGCATAATCAGTGAAGCAGCCTGACCTGGATTCAGAGCGCTCACAACCTTCACGGCAGACAGCTGCTATCAGCACAGACCGGGCTGGGTCAAAATTTACAGATGTGAAATACAAGAACGTCTTTATGAAATTATTTTAAAGGCCATAGTTGATAAAGTATGCATACAGATAGCACAGAAGAGGCAGTTTTGCCCATTTTAGCCCATTTTCCAAAAACTATACATGCTTTTCATCGCAACCATCTTGCAAGCCATGCTCCTTTAGATACTTGGATGCATTTTCCTCTCATGGCAGATTGGTTCTGAGAGGCTACACGGCATTGTTAATAATGTATCATTGACAAAAAACAGTATGACTTGATTCACAAGTTTCAAGAGTCCATACAGAGATTATAAAAAACTGGACAGCAGGGGCCCTTGTCTCCAATTCCAATCTCAAGGCGCAGCCGGGGGGAGGAAGGGGCCGGTTTGGTGACCTTAGATTGGCATGTCTGCTTTTTGCCAGTGATGTGGTTCTGTTGGCTTCATCCCACCGTGACCTCCAGCATGCACTGGGGCATGTGTGAAGTGGTCGGAATGAGAGTCAGCACCTCCAAATCTGAGGCCATGGTTCTCTATTGGAAAATAGTGGATTACCCCCTCCGAGTTGGGGGAGAGTTATTGACCCAAGCGAGGGAGTTCAAGTATCTCAAAGTCTTGTTCACGAGTGAGGGTAAAATCGAGCGCGAGATGGATCGGTGGTTTGGCGCAGTGTCTGCAGTGATGTGGGCGCTGTGCTGGACTGTCGTGGTGAAGAGAGAGCTGACCTGGAAGACAAAGCTTTCGATTTACTGCTCCATCTACGTCCCAGTGGTCATATGACCAAAAGAATGAGGTCGCAGATACAAGCGGCCGAAATGAGTTTCCTCCGTGGGGTGGCTGGGCTCAGCCTTAGAGATAGCGTAAGAAGCTCAGACATCCCAAGGGAGCTCGCAGTACAGCCGCTGCTCCTTCGTGTTGAAAGGGGTCAGTTGAGGTGGTCAGGATGATCAGGATGCCTCCTGGGCGCCTCCCGTTAGAGATGTTCCGAGCACGTCCCACCGGTAGGAGGCCCCGGGGCAGACCCAGAACATGCTGGAGGGATTACATATCTCGCCTGGCCTGGGAATCCCTTGGGGTCCCCCAGGAGGAGCTAAAAACCGTTGCTGGGGAGAGTGATGTCTGGAATACTTTGCTCGGCCTGCTGCCCCCGCGCCCTGGCTTCGGCTAAGTGGTTGAAAATGGATGGATGGATGGACAAAATGCATTTGACAGTGGTCAAGAAAAATGTATAGAAAAAGTATACATTAATGATCGTTTAGTAACTAAAACTAAAAGAAATGGTGTGGTCCTTCTGTTTTTAAATATTGTTCACCTTCACCTTCGCTGTTTACAGCTCTAGCAGCTCTTTTATTCACTTGGCCAGATGCTGTCGTGTATGCAAAAGTTTTTCTAAAGGACTCTCTGTTGTCCCTGTAATGGATACACAGTAACTCATCTCAATTATTAGTGCAGGCAAAGAAACTAATAATTATGTATATGAGGTTATTTTGCTGGAAGATGAAGGTAATGGTGAGAGCATGGCCCGTCTGAACCACGGCTGCATTAGCTAAGAGTTATGACTTTATGTCTCATGAGCGTGTCAGTGTTTATGTATATGTTTGTATGTCGCTGAGTGCACACAAGTAATGTGTGAAATGGTCAATATGTGTGTTTGTGCATGCAAATGTTCACGTATGCTCATGTATCTTAGTGAAGAATGTGCCTCTAATTCTCGTTAGAGCCCTAATGCAGCCATGAGTTGACGGACTGCCTCAGCCGACCGCCATGTGCATTAAACTGACTGAGGGAAGATAAACGCACAGCACCCAGATTAAAGTGACAAATAGACTCGGCATGCAAAGTGGCAAAGGTAAATTGTGTTGCTAAATGCGAGTGAAGACAGTTTCTGTAACTGCAGTGCCCAGACTATCCGTGATAAACGAGGGATAAGTGCTAAAGCACCCAAGTTGAAGCCACTAAATTTCACATTGCCCTCTGACCACTTATTTCCCTCCAAAAACATCAGAGGCAAAAGCAAGGCGTTGGCTGTAAATCACGTAAATGCACTGATATGCAAAAATGCATCTCATTTTAAACGAACATTTTTTTTCTTAGCTGTGTGAGAACACATCTGATGTGCTGACTATTTTAGGGCACACACTGAAATGTGAAATGTGAAAGGAGACGTAGCCATACAACAGCACAGGCAGCATTTGCTTCAAGTCTCCTGGTAGAGAAAATTAAACATTACAACACCTTATGATTTGATATTTAGATATATATAATTTTGTATCTTCTCACTGTACTATATGACTTAAATTTGCTTTAACTGTGACATGTATGCCACCAAGTAAAAGTTCATACAAGTCTCTCCAACAGTTGTCTTCATATCCACACATTAGTGTATGACAGGTATGTTGTAGCCCACATAATACATGTTCCAGTAGCCCAGTGCAGATCATGCACTCTAATCACATCTGCATGTTTTCCTTCTCACATGACAGGTCACGCAACAAACTACCTCACAGACACTACATTTGACACTCACGCTGTAGCAGCAGCAGCAGTGATGGTATGTTTGGAAGTGAGATAGCATCAGCAGTTAATGGCAGACATAGTAGTAATGATAGTAAATGTAGTGGTTAACCATTTATCTCAAACTTATGTTTATTAGACAAAACTTTTGCTGACAGGACTTTGTTACAGATTTTTTTCTGTGATCCCACAAAACAAATATAAAACAAAATGTTGAAATCAAAGCCACAAGGGACAAGATATCTTGACTTCACGCACCAAAAAGCTGGATTCTACACTGACCATAATGCAGCTTCATAATGTCCTTAAGTTACATCGTCCCACTCTGATAAAAGCCAACATCTTTCAAACTCCATGAGCTCAATTTGTAAGGCAAGCTTTCTGTTACAAGTTGTTGGAGCTCCCTGAGACTAGTAAACTGATTTTGAGTTCACCTTTAATGTTGGGGCCTTGACACGCCACACCAACGGTGGGCGGTAAGTCAATAGCCCTTTTAACACAGAGGTCGCACTATACAGCAGCTATGAAGCTCTTTACGCTGTCTTTGCATTTTACACAGAATCAAACATCATCTGTGCACTTGCATTACCATGGCAATCATCATCATTTACTGTCCCTGTTATATGTCAGTAGATCTCCTCCCCTGCTGGGAGGCTAAAAGCTCCCAGACCTCATCATCTGCCCAGTTTTTTCCATTGCTGTTTTTCATCTTAGTGTTAGCTGCTAACTGCTGCTGGCGACTTTTGTTAATCTCCCGGCAGTGGGTCGCACACAACACGTCGCCACAATGTCACACCTGTCCCATCCATAGCCCTGTCCTGCCAGCTGTCCCTTTTGCACAGACATCGATTTGGCGCTGTTACTACCTCCACTGCTGGCTTTAAGGCGAGACAACTCTGTCCCACCATTCCCTGATCGTACCTTTTCTAAAGAACCCGGAGGCAGAAGAACGTCGCAAAATATCCACCTTAAATGGCAGTGTAAAAGGGGCTATTGTCTGTCATCCAAGTTTTTGCAGTGTGTCCCACATTGTTGGCACTAGTTGAATATGTGTCTGAGCCGGCGGAGCCTGTCGTTGAATGCGATCACTCTAATTGGCAGCTCAGTTCACTGCACGAAAAGAGAAACGGAAGTGAGGAAAGTAAACAAAAAATTAAAGTCAAGAGGGCATGAGATCAAGACAAACTGTTATTTTTAGCCGTTAAGCTTTGTAGCAGAAGCAGTTCATAATTCTTTGTGTTACTGTTCACCGGTGCACAGAAAATATTTGTTCTTTCAATACTGACTTGTATTGTTAATGTGCTAACTTGCTAACTAGCATCTTGAATCCATCATGACGGTCTTCTGGTTCACCTTTTGTGAATAACAAATGCAGACTGCCACCACCTGCTAGTATGAAGAATAATTTCCTCGAATGTAGGCGCCGAACATACATGCTAGTAAGCCACTGGCTTTCGTCTTTGCGGTGTGTTTAAGAGCAACTTTTTGGCCAAGACACAGGCAACGTGGCGTGACCCAATAGTCAGCTTTCATTGCCATTAGTTCTTTGATGACAGTTGGTTGTGTAACCGCTTGGGTAATGGTGAGGAAAAATCACTCCTGATAAAATCATAAAAATAGTAAAAATGGCAACGCTGATAACTAGAATGAGACAGGACATAAAGCTTTGATGATGATGTTGCAGGTGATTGCCACTGACCACTGTTATCAATACACCCTAACTTTCACTGCACTGTATAAAAGTCCCATGACTGCATTTGCACTAAATGATAGCAATAAATGTAAATCACTAATGTAGACAAGCTGCGTATGAATCCAATTGAGACTGAATTGTTTCAGTAAGAATGGGAACAGCCTTTGTAAGATGCAGAATTCACAGTAGCATCGGCATTACAGGTGTTGTTATTGCTTGTAGCAGTGGTGCAAGAGAGTGTGTGAGATTGTCAGTGAGACAGAAAGACAGGTGGCTGATCAGAGATAAGGGCACTGCAGGAAACGTTGATTTATTGCTTCATTTGCATCTTTGTCTGTTGAAACACACCTCCATTCCACAGCCTGTGGATTACGACATCACACTGTACTCAACTGCACCTGTGTCTCTCTCATTCTTACACAACACACACATGGACAATCTAACACTGTTTTGGCAAGAAAAATGTATACAAAGTTTTGCACATGACAACATGAGGTAAGAGGAGCTGTGCTGGTTTCCAGGCTGAAGCTGGAGTTATTTATGATGAATCGTCAGGCAGTTTGATTTAGGTACCTTCCAGAGTAAACAAAAGAACTGGATCGGCACAATTATCAGATACAGGAGATTAGCAATAGGATTTAATGCTGGAAGTTGAACCAAGTGTCACTTTGGAGATGCTTGAGCTGTAGAAATTAACACTGAAATGACACAGTGGCGGACAGAGTTGGCAGAAAAAGGTAGAACAAGCTTTTATAAACTGTCCTGAGTTGCTGTTTTGTTCTATCTAAATGCTCCATATTTATATATTTATATTTAAAAGGCATTGTGAAACAGGTTTCCTTTACATTCATGATTTAGTGTATTTGACTTTGAAGCACTATGCGGGGTTAAACATAAGGGATTTTTCTTTTTTACGGATGAAGGAAAAGTGATATAGCTTTCACACATGCTCTTTAAACAGTAACTGACATTGTTTTACTTGGTTAATTCTTTTGAATAAATAAATTCTTAAAGAGAGAGTTCACCTTTGCGGTTACCGTCATACCGCAGTACTCCAGCCGGCCGGCCTCATGCACCTGGCCGACCGCCCCAAACCCAGGCCCGCGAGAGAAGGGGGTCCAGGAGCCACCGGCCCTCCCTCTTCCCAGTTTTTACATAACTGCTTTACTTCTGATGATAAATAGTTTCCATCCTAGACTTGTATGGCTTTTTAAATTGTTTTATTTAAGGTGTAAAAAAAACAGAGAAGACGATACCGTGATATCATACCGTCCAAACCCCCCCAAAAAAATACAGTGATACTGATTTTAGGCCATACCGCCCAGCCCGAAGCTTTTGGTGCTCAAAGTGCCAGAAAAAATAATTGCTGGTTACTCAAGATAATCCACAGACCTTGTTGTGAGCAGTTTCATGTCGGGACTATTTTCTTGCTACTGAACTACACCTGCCACCTGCCTTGGGTGGCTGTGGCTCAGATCGAACTGCTCATCCAAGATCAGCAGTTCGATCCCCGGCCCCTCCAGTCTGCATGTCGAAGTATCCTTGGGGAAGATACTGAACCTAAACTGCTCCCGATGGCTGTTCCATCGGTATGTGGGTGTGTTAAAACCTGAGTAGCAGGTGGCACCTTGTATGGTAGCCTCAGCCACCAGTGTGTGAATGTGTGTGAATGTGTGTGAATGGGTGAATGTAACTCATAGTGTAAAAAGAGCTTTTAGTGTTCAGTTGACTAGAAAGGCGCAACTAAATCACCGTGCATAAGAAAGCGTGAATCTACTATATAATCTCAAGCCTTCACAAAGCCTCTCATCTATGAGCAGACCTTCTGTACAGTGATACAGTATGTAGGTGTAGTCCAGTAGAAAGAAAATACTTCCTACATGAAAACGTTCTTTTTTTTTTTGGCACTTTTTGCACCACAAGCTGACACAACACATGGCAACTCACACTAACACAATCTAGACTGATCAAAAGCTCTATAGGTAAGAGAAAAAATATATATTTTTGATTTTAGGGTGAACTGTCCCTTTAACATCTTCATTTGGGGTTGAGATTGTCTCTGCTGCAGCCCTACAGTTATACGGATTGATCATATTTACGTANACAATCTAGACTGATCAAAAGCTCTATAGGTAAGAGAAAAAATATATATTTTTGATTTTAGGGTGAACTGTTCCTTTAACATCTTCATTTGTGGGGTTGAGATTGTCTCTGCTGCAGCCCTACAGTTATACGGATTGATCATATTTACGTAGTTCTGCATAAAAAACTCCCCTACAGCAGTCAGAAAACTACATTAATATCAATGCACATATTTATTTCTGTACCCACACTGCACCCAGTGGGAAGAGAAGATCAGGAGTGAGATTCACAATGTGCAAAGAGAGCAAATAAAGACACTCAGCCATCACTTCATGAAGCCATCAGCACAGTTGTTTGCACAATTTCAATAGTGTTATTCTCGCCTGGGAACGCACTGACAGACCAGTAAACACACTCATTTACGTTCTGTACAGTATTACTCAGCCTTCCTAAATTAGAGACTAACGCTGATGACATGACCCACACCTCCTTTCTTTCCTCGTGATCAGTGTGCGTCCATTAAGGTCAATGTGTGTGTTTGTGTGTGTGTTTTGTATGTGAATGCTTGTGTGCAAGTAGATTTGGGTCTGTGCATGTCCTTCTGTGTTTGAAGATGTTGTGTGTCGGCATGTGAGTGTTTATATGTTTCGACACAGACCTGCCACTTTGGCCTTCAGGGCTGAAACATGAACCAACAGAGCAGAGTTTACATCAGTACACAGCAATCACAGGAGCCGGCTTCCCAAAAAGACTCGCCTCTGACCACATCAGTGTGGCCTTCGAAACATAAACACTGTTGATTTAAGAACTGATATAGACATATAAAAAGGTGGATGAACTACATTTTACATTTGCCCTTTAGACATGTAGCTGGCAATCTTACCCGCAGTGACATTTGTTTTGAGTTTCTCTTAGTGATCACCGGAAGGCGAAAAGCCATCATGTTTCTGTGCTTTTTGCTTTAATTTGAACTAAGCAACTTTGTACTCTGATGGCCCTAAATGACAGCAGGAAATAACAGTTTGAACTGTTTTGAGTTTAAAGCAATTTATTACTTTTAAATTCTACCATGTAGTGAACTACAGGTCGTGCTTAGATCTAAATTTACTGGGGATTTATTCTTCCATTAGTGGAAAGGCTTAAGTTTTAATTCACTGTTTTTCTAGCAGTGATTATTCCTTCTACCTACAATATTCTTTGTGCAAACAGAATTTACAGCATTTCTTTAAGACGGGAGGAGGAGCTCTTATCTTATTTTGCAGCCTGTTAATGTTTTAGAAATGGACTTTAGATTTAGTGTATTTTAAGCTTTTTTTTCCACCTTTAACTTACCCATATCTTCTAAAAACACATACTATTATACTGCAAGATTATGCATTCGAAATGTATTGTATCTTCAAAAGCAAGTAAATGCACTCTGCCACTATTTAACAAACCAGGCTGTGTCATGTGCTACACCCTTGGTACTAAATTACTTGAGAATGATATATAAACTAAAGCAGCGGTTCCCAACTGGTGGGTTCTGGTCCATTTTGAATGGGCCGCAAGTGACTTGCAAGCATGTCATGTTTGTAAAAAACTCACTTTATTTTGAAGTACAGTGAATTTCCGGCACAGAGCTTTTACTTTGAAGTGCCATTTCCTGCTGTTGAGTGAGTGACTAACGGACAGCTACATGACAGAGAAACAAACTAGCTCAATGACATGGCCAAACGTGAGTATGATGCTGAATACACTGAACTGTGTGGACCTTGAACCAATGACTAGGAAGAAATTTGGACCCTGTGGCTGGACCTGTTGGGAATCACTGAACTAAAGGACAATTGCAGCTCCACAAAAAAATTATTGCATCTGAGCAGAAAAGGTGTTTCATGGTCTTTGAAAGGAGCTGTATGAGAGCATAAAATATAGCAGCAAACCACTATTAGCTATGTAAAGATGTAGTGGAGTAATGGTGTCCTGAGCAGAAAATTAAGTTACGCTTCCTCTGTGCATGTTGTAATCCAAGCTTCTCTGTTCTTTGTTGTGGTAGACGGTCTTGTGCTGTACAACCAAAAGCCTAGATAGTCTGAAAAATGTACCCCTGAAAAAAAAGAAGAAAAAAACAAACAAACAAACGCCCATTGATCATGAAGGAAATTTTTCTGAAAATATGCTACACACTCTCCCAAACAGAAGTACTGGTAATATAATATACAGAGTGACATCATCGCACCTTCCAACTATGGTGACGGCATGACCTGCCATACTCTGCTTCTGATTGCCTTACCCTATTATTCTTACCTTAACTTTAACCAGTCTCACTCCTCATGCCTAAACCTCACCAACCCAACCAACCAAAGGCAGCAAGTACAAGCCAATCAGAGGCAGAGTAAGGCAGGTCAGAAGGTCTACTGATGTCACTTCACATAATAATTATCCATGTGCTACTGTTTGGGGGTGTGCCATCAGAAAAACATCCCTTCGGAAAAAGTAGAGTTTGTTTTGGGGTAAAGGACTGTCGTACAAATAGGCTTTTGGTCAAATGGGACACTTCTTCAGACTTTTAGGGCTTCGTATAGGCTGTCAGAGCAATGGGCCATCCCTGTTGGGCTGGCCGTGCATGCATGCTAGTACATATAAGTCCCTGTGTGTGTATCCCACTGGCTAGAAAATCACAGCCACTCTGCACTGCATTCATATGGAGTAATCACTGATAATACTATCCTGACCCACGCTGGCGTAACAGCATAGATGCACAAGTGTATTGCCCATCCTCCAGTCCCCACCCACATTAATACCATTAGCCCTGTCAGTGCTGTTGCTGTCAGTGTTAGCACCGTTAGCTGCTAGCCACCAGCTCAGCCCCCTCCAAGTCAAGAGCCATGTGCAGGAAATCTGGCTCAGACTCTGAATCACATATATGCTCTAAATGTCACATACAGCTTCTTTAACTGTGACTGAAGGGGAATTTTCCATCTTAAAGTGAAATCTAGAGTTGCAGACTTTAAGCTGCTACATATTTTTTGTCAATTGAAAGAGCAAACGTGACCAAAACAACCATCCCTCCAGCCACTGCTGATCTAATCTGTTGTTGGGAGATTTATAGCACAAACTAATGGAAGATTTGAAGCAGGCAGAAGAGATTTCCCTCCTTTGGAAAGAGGGGGAGGGGATTTAATTTGCCGTGTTTTTTAGTGAAACTATGTAATTGTCCCTCTACTTCTAGTTCAGGCAAAGAGAAGGATGATATAAATCAAATGAAGGGCCTCCATCCTCAGGGCCCGGAGAGCTGAAACCCAAACCAAGCCGAGGTTAATGGAAGTTCAACTCAAGATTTATTTTAATTGTTCCATTGTAATTTCTCTAACTCAAACAAAATGTCTCCTTTGTTGAAGTCGCTCACTAAATTATACCACATTTGAAGTGGAAAATGTAAAGTGTCAAAAAAAGTTTTTCCACCCCCTCTACTCTCTGGGTTAAATCAATAGAGCGATACAGTGTTAAACTCAGTGATTAAAAGCACCCTTCAAGAAGCAAAGTGGGAATACTGGATTTCTCAAAAGGAAATGAGAAAATATGACAACAGAGGGAACACACAGGCATTTCTTTTAGTTTAGCTTGAATGAAAGGAGGCAGCAAAATTAGGCAACAGAGCTTCTTAATGAAGTTGTTCTTCCAGCAATTCATCGTGTATTTCTAAAGCGGCTTAAACTTAAATTGTTTGAGTTCAAACATATATCATCTTTCAACAGTTAAAAATACAGGTAAGTATTCACCGATTATAATATCTGCTTAGTTAAACTATAGTGTGCACTGCCTCCCAGTGGGACGCTCACACAAGGGCCAGTCCCACATCTTTCATGCGATGACAAGCAAATTAATAACTCAACAACAGTTACCCTGGAGTTTCAGTAACTTATAACAATAGCCCACGCAGATCAAAGGGAAACTCAGTACATAACCATTAGACAGGTGCAACATTGTCAAGCAATACAACGAAGGCCAACTTCTGCCCTTGATCAGTGAGCTGACGTCTGTCCTTGATCGCTGCCAGGGAACTTAAAGCGCGGTTCTGCATGAATCAGTGCAGGAAGACACCACATGAAGCATGACAACCGCATCAGCCCGCTCTGGTATGAGTGTTTGCAAACAGAAACTAGCTGGTAATCTGCTTCTCCCTTCATTCCTGCAGCCCCAGCTGTGCAATGGCCTATTTTAGACATCCAAACTGCATGCTGGGATACGCTGACACCCCGTGAGCAGCGGATCAGCATGTGTTGCTATGAAAGAAGTGTTTGCATGTGTGTGTAAGGGTGGGAGCTGATGATATTAGAACTAATTATTGAAATAACTTCCTGCCACCTGTCTTGCTGCTGCCTCGTGCCAAAGTACAGCACATAGTGATGAAGCTGTTGAAGGAGCTTCTACAAAACTGACAGCTCACGTGGCAGACTGATGGGCTACACACTATACCTCTTCTAATGTAGTGTCATTAATTGCTACAAAAGAATAGTGATCCAATCTAGGCATAACTAGACTGGGAGAGTTTTTACATTTGCTGTAGCCATATCTGATGGATCAGTGTGTCATTAAAAAAGCACAAGATGAGAAGGAGCTTGACAGGTTGCATGAAACTCAAACTTCAGTTGGCTGACAGGTTCAGCCATTGGGTCCACACGTTTCCTGAGTCATTAGTTCAAGGTCCACACAGTTTAAAATGTTCAGAGACATACTTGCGTTTGGCCATGTCGTTGAGCCAGTTTGCCATCTCTGTCAAGTAGCTGTCTATTATGTTGTGCGCGAAAAAAACAATTTGCCCGAGTGAATAACATGTAAAGTCAATGTAAAGACACGATTAGACATCAATTCCAGCCAGGTGACACAATGGACGCTACACGAATGACTAAATACGTGAATTAAGCAGCGCGAATGAAGTGAGTAGCGCGATTTCACTTCATACGCTAATTCACAAGAGTTGGAAAATCTGAACTTCAGTGACAAATTCGCACCACGATAGCCAATCAGCATTGACATCTCACTGGTAACACAAGTTATTGGTGCGTATGAAGCGAGTCAACACAAAATATTCTAGGGTTCAAACTTGCACGAGAAACGCGATGCAGAAATTCGCATTGGTTTGGTGTGAACACAACATTCGTCACTTACTCTACAGTTGCAACTGGTGTTAGAAATTCACTGGATTTAAAAATAAATATTGTTCTTTACAATTTTGACATCACTTCAGCATGGACCTACCTCGACCACATTTGAGCCTTTTGAGCCACGTTTCCACCAAACACTTTTAGTATAGCACCCTTTGAATCCGTAAGTAACCTGTACAGACATGTAACTAAACCCTGGGTCTGTTTTGTATTTACGCCACAGACAGTACTCTTAAATGTAGGTGGGTGGGATGGTAATAGCTGAGCCACTGCTTCCTCCAAGCTCTCGCTGTATTTTCACATCACCAAAGATGCTGAGAAAATTCTGCGTGGCAAAATTTTCATTACATAAAAGAACAGGCTGAAGTATTTAGAGTCTATAATAATAATAATAGTAATAGGACATTTGTGCATTGAGTCTCCAGCCCATTCTCAGTCCCAACTCATCATATACCTCCACTTCATCAGTGATCTCTGCATCAGATATCGACGCACAGAGGCACCTTTGGCAGCACTGTGGAACACACCAGACTTTCACCTGGGAGCCTGCTGTTTATTTCCCATGTGAAACCAAAAGTCACTGGAGTTATTTTATTAACAACGTAGTGTGCTAGTATGTGAAGCATGCTATACTAGTGACATATAGGTATGTCACATCAGGTATGTCACCTGATGTGACATTATGTGAGTAAGAACCGTACTTATTTTAAGCCAAGATATGATGTTTTCTCTAAAGTCTATCCATGAACTTTTTGCTTAATCTTAAAGGGATAGTGCACCCAAAAATGAAAATTCAGCCATTATCTACTCACCCATATGCTGAGGGAGGCTCAAGTGAAGTTTTAGAGTCCTCACAACACTTGCGGAGATCCAAGGGGAGAGGGGGTAGCAACACTACTCCACCTAATGGAGGCTTACAGCGCCCCAGATTCAAACGTCCAAAAACACATAATTGAAACCACAAAATATCTCCATACTGCTCGTCCGTAGTGATCCAAGTGTCCTGAAGCCCCGACATAAAAAGTTGTTTGGAAAAACGTCATTTGAACTCTGTTTTTAGCCTCATTGTAGCCTGCAGCTCTAACTGCCTCTCTGAACACCACGCTCACATGTGCGTGCTTGCGCGCAAGACCAGCGAAAGCACGTGAACACGCATGAACGCGGTGCCCATGTCTCACGGTCTCGCGCAAGCGCACACACGTGAGCATGGTGTACAGAGAGGTGAGCGATTTTCATGCCTGCAATCAATGGACTGCAGAGTTTCTAGCCCCACCTTTTAGTATCGGATCAGTGTGCTAGGTACCTCAACAGAAGGGTGATGAAAAAAGGAGATGGAATGAAATGGTTTTATTGATACCAACCAAAAGTTTTGACAGTGAAAATGTAAGAATAATAGTTCCAACGTGTAACAAGCTGAACTGAACTGATGGTGGAAACGAGGCTTGAGTCAAATATTTTGTTGTTTTCCAGCACAGCAAAGATCATATAAACTGTTTTCCAGAAATATCTAGATGACTCATGAATGAAATGAGCTTTTCCTCTTATAATTTCTTAGTTCAGTGTCATCTCTGAGATGTGTTACATTAGTAAGTCTTGAAGGGAGGAATATTCAGTATACTACTTTTATTTAAACTATGATGAAACGACATGCTGATTAAGGCAAAAAAATCTGTGAAAAGGGCAAGTGTTAGTAAGTCTTGTTCCTGAAAGTGGCTGAAATCCTGAACTAACACCGGTAGGATACATAAACTATTTTCTGTGTCACAAATCCACCTTGAGTCATCACCCTTGCCCTGGATCACTCTGCTCCTACTTACATCCAAATCCTCAGCCACACTAAGTACCAGAGCTCATGTAACTCACGCCAGCACAGATCTGCCTTGCCTCTTTAACACCTCCTCTGACCAGTTAAAGTGCTGAGGCAGCAGGGCTACGCTGAAATGAAACCACTTTTAATGTTACCGAGTTTTAATCTGTCAAATTGTGTGGGCGGGTTGATGAATCATGACACTGTGGACTTTTATTAAACGTCATATATAAGCTATAGTCTTCATATCCATCCTCACCACGGCTACTGAGGCACGGCACAGCTCAATGTACATATTATTTACAGATTTATGTCCACAAGTGGTTATATTTATCAACTCCTCATTTAAAAGTGTAATGTATGAAGTTTACTCCACCACTGAACAGATACTACATGTTTTTAAGATACTAAGATATTAAAATGTTTGAGCCTCAGAGGAAGATTTTTTGTCTTGGGATGCTCTAATCTTGACAATTAATACAGATATTACATTCGTCTCTCCTTCCAAGCCCTCCTAAATAAGCTTGTGATGGTGACTAGTCTTTCTAAGCTCGCTTCTGATCATCATATACTGTTATATTTCTAATGTTTTCACTGTCCAGAAAACTTAGAAGTTGTTCAAGTGCCGAAATGTTTCTCGACCAGCCTGCGCACTTTTTGTGTCCTTGGGTGCAGCTTATTATATTCTAATCATAGATGTTTAATTGGCTAGTGACCAGCTATGGATCATTTTGAGCACTTGCTTGTCTTGTGTGGTCTGCCAGCATATTTTACGACCTTACTTCAGATCATCAAGAGAGTGATGACCAGTTTTGCCTGGTGTACACTGGTTTAGACCTCTCTAATGCAGCATTTCCACTGTATAGTTCGGCTAAACTAAACTTAATGCTGGTAGCAGGTCCTTTTCTCTACTTCACTTTCCACTGCAGATGGTACCCCTTTAGTGAAGGTGGGATTCTTAGCTGATTGCCACAACAATGGCAGTGACTGTGCTGTGACATTATCTTTGATAGGACACCCACTGTGCTAAATTTGTGCTCTTATATCTATTTTGCATGTCTTGGTGGTCCTTTTTGTGGTTGGCTTTAGATGGTGGTGGTGTGTGGTTCAGAGTCACCAGTCTGTAGACTCTCATCCTGCTACTTCTGCTAGCTAGCTAGGTCAAGGTTGTCAAATGTAAATGTCAGTAAACATTGAGGTAAGACAGAGCAGAGGACCCTGGCGAGAGAAGGAGAGGAGGGGTGTCCTTTATGGTGAATAAAGACTGGTGTGACAGTGGGAATGTGAAATGCTGTCCCGTTCTTGCTGTGGATCACTGCTACATGTCGTTCAGAGGCGGCCCATGTTCGGGAGGAGCAACCGTACGGCTGTCTTGTTGGAATCGGGATGTGTGGACAGTTAAATCATTTCACAACCAGAAACTATGGATTACCAAAACCATCCAAAAACATGGACAACTATAAAGCAGCAGCCAACGATGTAAGAAGAAACAAAAAGGACTAATGGGATCACATTTCACTGGAGTTGTACTTTCTATAATTCCATGTGACATGTGAATGTTTGATTGATTCACTGATCCTTTCATCTGCAAACAAACAAAGAAACATCTGCACTTTGTCAACTCGCACACTATACAACACAGTTTTGCAGGCTGCCATTTTTTAAAGTCTTGGTCGACTGAATAAAAATATTGTGGTTTCTGTTGATGGCAACCTGGCTATTTTAAAATGGCGGGTTCAGAATTTCCTGTGTCCTACAAGTGATATTCTCTCTGACCAATCACTGGTCTGCAGTTTTTTAAACTCCACCTTGTAGTATCAGGTCACCTCACTTGGACCCTCAATCAAGGTAGTACCAAAAAAAGTAGCACGTATCATCCACAACTTTTACTAATGGGAAACCAAAAAAGTCCAGTCAAGTCCAGTTGAGTAGAGCCATGCCATATCACTCTGCTGAAATGTGGCACATCAAATCCAGGCATGGTTAATCTGAGATTTGTGACGCAGATACTTATCTTACATGAGTATTATTTTTGTTGTTCTCCTTTCCTGTTTTAGATGTGTGTAAAATTTTATTATCATTAGTCATCACTTCTTCCATCCATTTTTACGGTGACAGCACTAAATATAATATGATAAACCTGCAGAGAGACAGACTATCTGTCCTCTGCGATGTCCGTCACTATGTTGCCTTTACAGCTCCATGTGCTGGGAGACAAATGGGTACCCTCCCTGGTATGATGGGACACAGTGCCAGGCATACCTGCCTGGACCACAACTAGACCGCTTCCCACTAAAGTACATGATGGTGGTGTTTTAACCCACTGCTATCTGTGAGCAGAGACTGCGACGCTGATATTTCACACTGTCTTGATTTTCTCCCAGGCTATACGACGCTGGGCTGGCAGCCATGTTGGAGCTGTAACTGCAGAGGGAGATAAGTGTCGTGACTCTGAGGTTTCATTACCTCCCGCACAGTTTAGCGGTGGATAGCATTAGCTGTTAATGGCCCTTCTAACTAAAAGGGGTGATTCAGACAGACAGCATTCAGCCCATAAAGCCACCACGGAAAGCATCTTGCTAAATAAGGATACACTCTTAAAACACAAGGTGTCGTTTTCAACACTTCATGTGTCTCCTTTCAGATGGCACGCATTTGTGTCACTTTTCAAGAGTATTATATGTTCAATAACACATACTGTTACCGGTTATTAATGTTTTGTTGAAGAGTCAAACAGGCAAGTTAAGTCTTGAAGATAGATGCATGAATATGCTGAAAGAGCCATTTATTAAAGCTCCAACACACTCATGACAGAGCTCAGATATCATGGCTGCTAACAAGAAATTTATTCACCTTAAGATAAAATATTAAAGGATTTGTAAATTGTTTGTCTTGATGAATAAACATCTCCATAATTTTGAGCTAATTTCAAGTGTTAGATGTTTTTAAGACATCAAACTAACAGCTTAATTTGTAGTCCTGCAGCCAAAATGAAGCCATTAACACAAGTAAACTAATATTAGCTTTATGAGTCGCCTTGATGGTCATAAGATGAAAGCTGTACCTCGTCTCATCTACAACTATGTAACAAGGTTAGTGAGATTCGATTACAAGGAATCTAAATTTAGCCGAGCAACTTATCAAATCAAATAGGGGGGGAAAAAAACGACGTACAATCAGAGTTTGGGGCTGCTAAGATCTATTATTTAATAAGAGAGTCCCGATGTAATCTAAAGTGTATCCAAGAAATTTGCTGCTGTGCACTGATGTTCTTGAAATTAGATCTGTCTTATTTGCTTTTTATTCATATGCCTAACGTGCATGTGTGTGAATAAATATATGACATAATTTCATTGTTCTGCTTGACTCTGCTCAATTTGTGCTTGTAAAATGAAATGAGGATTGGGCGTGTGCTTGACTGCGTGCAACTGTAATAGATTCTCAGCGGGGAATATGTCCAATTCCACAATGCTAACGCACCCCTTTTCATTCGTTTTAACTACATAAAGTATGTCAGTGTTTAAATATGTGGCTGTATGTTACAGAGAGGGAGAAAGAAGGCATTTAATATCCCAATTGTACCAATATCTCACATGATTAGAGCTGTATTGTAAGTATACATATATATATTAGTGCACTCTTAAATTGTTGGTCTCTTTTTCCCCTGTACTAATTTAAGCATTTCTACACACAGACAGTTGAACCAGTTTTTACTCTGGCTCTAGTAAAAGCCCTGAATCTTAAATTAAGACGTCTAACATGGCCCCAGATTGGCCTTTGACAGAGCATACATTTATTATAAGTTATGAGCCACTGTATACTGCCTGTGTATGGGCTGTATGGCTTGGTTTTCCATGCTGTAAACTCTGGTATAAAAAGGTCAAGGGCCGTTTGGGCATGTCGAGTGGATTTGGCAGCACATAGCAGGCATCTTGTCTCTCTGATAGGTAATAAAAGCGAACAAATTAAAAGCCCTGTGCAGCTCCCAAGACTGGTGACATTTACACACTGATCACCCTGTTTATGGCGACGACGTTTGCCAAACTCCGGCTGTTGTCTGGACATGTGGCATTGACCTATTTTTCTCCCAAATATAGTCAGTTATGTTGGCGTCGTTGCACTTGTGACAGGGCTGGTGCAACAGTGGCGGCGTTTACATCAGGAAAGGTCAGATGTATACTTGAAGTATGGCTATATGCTGCACTGAAGGGTAATGAAAAGGGGAGAGGACTGTTTTGTTAATTGCTCACATCCAGTATCAGTTTATGGCGCGCCGTCTGCGACTTTATATTTGCAATCAGAAATATCACTTTACGGACTATGAAAAGTAATTAAACAGATGTTACACGCGTTCAAAATATGACTTCTTAAAACATTCAAAACAATCGCTGTCCAGTGGCACTGTTGGCTTCCAACAACCCATTTTCCATTAAAACAAACACATGGACATGTGCCATTAGCGTCATATGTCCCCTCAACTGACTGTGTGTCTGACAGATATCGCCCAATGCCTCTTTGATACAGTGATATATGACAAACGCACAGGACAGAAACATAATGTTATAGCATAGCATGTTGTCGGCAGGGGATACAGACTCAAAGACTGTTTGCGCGGGTTCACAATGTTCGGCGGCCTTATCATACCGATACTAATCCTGCTTGTTCGTCCCTGGACTCACAAACAGCAGAGTCGGGTTTCTAGCCCTCTGCAGTCTACTCTGGGACTGTGATGACAGGGGACAATCCTGTAATAGAGTTCAGCTCTTATTATCAACATGCTGTAAAACTGTATGAAGGTGATTTTCATGGACTAACGTGGAATGTCGGCGTATTTATCACATCTGATCTATGGATTGATCCTATATAAACTGCTGTTTAACTATATGCTTTGCTGACAGTGAGGTCTTTCTTCCAAACTGTGAAAGTCGTAAATCAAATACTGAACTCTATTGGCCGTCACTATAAGTGATTTTATTTGATAACAAATGTCTTTCACAATCATTTGACCTTTCATTTGTCTTAAGCAAGCTTCACATGACTGAGTTGTGATTAGTCTCTCCTTCTATCACACAGATTTAATTATGAATTTCAATTTTTGAATCAATAAATTCTCACAAATGCTTCATCATAGATGGATTCACCTCTGAAATATGATTAGCCACCACAGATTATAAGCCTCCCTGCATATTCATATTATCGTCTTTGGATAGAGATATCAAAACTGGTAGTAAAATCAAGATGCATTAAAATAACTATGAGCCAAAATAGGCTGCTACCCTCATGCAACACTCAGCCCCCCTTTGCCCATCCCATTGCAAAAGTCCTGAAGCTGCCATTTATTCTACATGGTCTCTTGCTGCCCTCTAGAGTGCTGTTACACCTCCCTCTCTCTCTCTCTCACACACACACACACACACACACACACACAAACTGTATATTCCCAGTCACAGCAGGGTTCCTGAGCACATTGGTGGAGCAAGGACAGTCCGAATAAGTCAAGACTTGCAACCTGTACATGCAGCACTTTTTCACAAATAGACCTCAAACTTAAGTTGTGAGACTACAGATTTTCTAATGACGAGGACAAAATACACATTGCATAAATGCAAGGAGGTAGGTCTTGTTTCAACTTTGGAGGGGACATATATGATACTTGGGGTTTGGGGTCCTCCTCCAGAAAAGTTTGAGCGTCAAACACTTAATTTTCTGCATTCTGGTGATTTTCAATGCAGAGGGGGACATGTCCCTTGTGTCCCTCCCAAAATCTACACCTATGCATAAATGCATCCCTCTCAGGCTCATCAAATGAGCAGAAGAGGAGTAATTTTTTCATGTTTGGTTGCATCATTGGTACAGGTACAGAAGTAAAAGTATCTGCAGTGATAAAGTGTTGGAGTCAACAGAATACCAGAAGAGTTAACCCCCGTCCATGAGTGCCTCCTCAGCCCACTGTTGTAATAGTTAAAACAACTCCTCAAAACGTGACGGTGCCTGCAGTCTGGGGATTCATCTCTCCCTTTGCATAGCTATGTGGTGATGTCTTCATCAGCAAGGCGTGTAGCAAGCTGCTTCCGTGATCCGTTTAGTGTCGGCAGAAGTCCTGCACGTCCCCCCAGGTAAGCCTCTGTCAGACTACAGACAGATAAAGCAATATGAAGAATAACAAAGCAGACGACGAATCCCAGAGTTCCTCCTCGAGGCGATCGGGCAGTTTGTTTTTGCCCAAGACCTGTCAAATTCTAAGGAAAGGCTTAAAAACAGGGAATAACCCCAAGAGGTGAGCGAATGGCGTAAGACAAAAAACAGACGTTCAGCCTTATAACTTCTCAGTGGAAATTTGCTCAATACTCCAAAGAACTGACAAGTGTTAATCATATTAGACTGATATGTTTACAGCAATGAGCTGGACTGAAATATCAAAAACGTATCTGTCCGTCTTTCTACTGATGTGACTAACCACTTTTTATCACATGGGAACTTTTGCAATGATAATGACCTTGTTTAAAATGGGATGGTGTTGACAGGGACACTGTGGACTGGCCTGTTATTTTTTTATTTTTTTTTTGACTGGCTGCTGAGTGGCCATCCAGGGCGGGCAAGGTGTCAGACGGCCTCTTGGGTCCTCAGGCCATCTGTTTGGGGTCCTACTTTAGCTGGGGAGATGTGTGGCCGTTTTCTGCTTAATTAGGTCCGGTAAACAGGCACTCATCAAAAAGCAGCTGCTAACGTCCCCATTAAGACACAAACACACACACTGATACACGTACACACCAGGACACAAAAACAGCCGTGCCGTGGAGATAAAATCAAACAAACACATCAGTAATGGCCGCTGTGATGATTAAGGTCAGCTCGGGGGGCGAACTCTCTCACCTTGACCTCTTGACCCACACAGACACCTGAGAGCCTCCTGCTGTATACATGTCCTGTTAAAAAGTTGAGACGTAGGGGATGTTTGGCAATCCTGTGTGTTGTTTACCACTGCAGTGAGTGTATGTGCTGCACGTGTGCGTAAAGACAGAATAGTTGCCACATTATCACCTCAGAAAAATCACAGGGAGCATGAGAGTGCTAACAATCAAACGCCTAATAGCACAATTATGGAGCTGTGTGGATGGCCTCCACAGTAAAACAAAACAAGCCAACAGGAGAAGCAGGAGCCGCATTTCCACATCTCACACCCAACCTCCTTGTTTGTGATTTCACACAACAAAGTTGTAAACTGGAGGGAAATATACTTAACCACACTGGACGGTTGCCAAATTTCCATAGGGCATTAGCAACCAACTGGTGCAGGCTCATTAAAGAGCAGAGAAACCTATAACCATTAAAAGGCCATTAGGCAGCATGTAATTTTGTGGAACTAAATGGCGGAGAGTAATCAAAAGCACATGAAGCCCAGCTGGGCGACTGGGCAAACTGTTTCGATTAGGGAGGAATCCATCATCGACAATGGCAGCTTTTTGGGGGGTCAATTTTCCTGTGCACTCGATCACTTTCACTCCCTCTCTTTCTCTCTCTGTTTGCAGTTTTCATGCTCTTTGTTATTAGGATCACTTACAGTTACAGTTAAAGCAGCAATAGACGACATTTCTACGTGGAAAAACGGCCGTAAAGGTCATTTGTACAAGCAGCTTATTACAGCCTATATTTATGTTTATTGTTAGGGCAGCGATCTCTTGTGGCCATAGTAATTGTGACAGGGGCAAAGGAGGAAGTCAGGTGACGTGGTATAAAGACCAATAAACAGGGAGGAGCTTAATGTGGATAAAGCACCCAGGAATGGAGCTGGGGTTTGAAGCTGATCAAACGTAGTGGCCAAACCATGTAATTACAACTTCCAGGGCTGTCCGGTGATACCATGGAGCCCAAAAAGACTTTTCCCATAGTGTGAAAGAGACATCTATAAATCTGCCGATAATTATGATTTAAATGCATCAACTACCAGCCGAACCCAGAGTTATTTACTGTCATTCATGTGAGGGAGCTGGAGACTGAGTAGTTGGGAGCCAAGGTTTAAGGAAACGCTAGCGGGCTTGTTCTTTGGGCACATGGATACAGAAGATTGGAGTAATTTTAATACCTGAAACTTTTTTTTGGCTTCACGCACCACTGACTAACTTTCATAGGAATGAGCAGGGCCCTGCTTCTAACACTTCACCCAGTTCTGTTTAGAAGAAGAAGAAGAAGAAGAAGAAGGAGGGGATATACTTTATCAATCACTTTTTTTTCTGCTGTAGGTGCATTAAATGGAGAGATGTCAGAGTGAGGGGGCTGCCCATGGACAGTTGCCCAAAACAGTTGGGGATTCAGTGCCTTTCTCAGGGGCTCCTTGGCAGTGCTCAGGGGCCAGCTGCCAGTCTACGCTCCATATTTGGTCTGGACGGGTACTTGAGCTTGCGACCCTCTGGTTCTCGACCTAGGTCCCTTCGGACTGAGCTACTGCCACCCCAATACATCCAAGTATTGGACATATACATGCATGGGGTGGATGGATGGGTCAAACAAACACAGGACTTTGACCTAAGAGACAGCTGTTGATGTCCCACATGAAACAAAAAGTCAGTGTTGACTTATTCTGACTTATGTACCTTTGCATTAACTTGGCTTCCATCACGTATGAAACAGGCATGGGTTATGTTGTTCGGGGTGTAAGTTAATATACATACCTAACCTCAGTTACTTAACATAGTTACTTTAACCCAAACCATGATCTTTTCCTAAACCTAACCAAGTAGATCTAGTGGCTAACTGCAATATTTCAATGTAATATGCGACCGTACCTGCGCCTGACACTGGCACTCTCTCAAACAGTCATACATATCATTTTGGGAGTTACTGGCAAACAACCTATTCTCACATTTAGGTATGAAGAAATGTTGAAAAACACACTCATATTACCAGACTAAACTATAAAATGAGGCTAAAATTCCACCTGCCTCCAATATAGAAGTAATAAATAACATCTGCCAATTTAGGGCAAAGTAAAAGCTTATTTTTTACAGTATGAATACAAAAAGGGTCAAATAAAGTTATAAAATTTAATAAAAGAGTAAACTTAAATAAACGTTATCAATTTCTTTATGTCCTAGTGGTATTACTTGACATAAAGCAATCACAGCTAAGCCATGTTGGTAATAATTTATGTTCAATTTCAAGTTCAAATTCATATTACCTTCCATGTATTTTCAGTATTTCAGTTATCTAAACAGTTGCAGTTGTTGCATTGTGCAACACTACCATTTCCCTTGTGTAAATTCATTTAAATATTTTTCAGAGATAAACGCGTTTCATTATAAATACACAAATAGTTATACTTGCTGCGCACCTCTCCACAGGTGATCAGATACAATGCTTAACATGAACAATGTAATGAGAGCTAAAAGTGCTCACGGTGGATCAACAATTCATAAAACAGCATCAAGTATTGTATAAAAATCCTATTTCTTTATTGGTAAGCACCCATCAGACGCACACGCTGCATTGACCATTCACAAGCACAAAGGTTTAATCACCAACTCCAGTATAATTTTCACCCCAGGCAAAAGCAGTTTAGAAAAAGGAAACTACCCTGGGCCTTGTAAAAGTCATGTCAAATTGTCAGAGCGGCTCCCTGTAGTGGTAAACGGTGTCCAAGAGTAAGTTTATTACGTGTAAAATGTCATTAGGCCGGTCAAGGCACATATTTTTCAGGCTGTTCTGGCTTTGGAGGCCATTGTGACAGGCCAGACTCTGATTAGTCAAATTAGGGGAGAATTTGAACTGACACACCTTTCAGGGGTTTAAATCAAGTGCATGCCACCTTGTTTCAATCAAACGGTACTCACACTCACGCCAGAACATTGGGAACATTCATCCTCTATATATTAAAGCTTCAAGGTCTTGAGAGTGGGGGGGTTGATGAGAAAAAGCAGGTATTAAACACATCCAAAAGTCTTCACAGCAGCCAGATAACAGAAAAACAGCAATATTCTACCAAGTTTCTTCTAAAAAAATATATTATAGGGGAGCAAACAAGGCCTTCCAGATAAGGAATAAAGAGGAGCGGGGCAACTGTTCACATCTTCCTCTCTAATATTACATGAACAAAATAGTAAGAAGTGACAATCATTGCACCGAGACAAAATATTTTCAAAATATGCAAGTTTCCTGTCCAAAGAATGAACACATATAATAGACAAATGCTGGGTAAAAACCTAATGATTCGTTAGTTTCTCTAAATAACTGAGTAAGTGGTAAACTTAATCAACATGTGGACACCTCAGGATGAATGAGTCCAGCCATTCAGAGCCATCCAGTGTCATCTATAAATTGTATTTAAAAGACTCCAGGGATACTGAAGCTCAGAACGAATGCATCCTAGGGCTGCCCCTGAATAAGAATTTTCCTAGTCGACCATTAGTTTTCATTTAGAGCCATTAGTCGACTAGTTGCCCGCGTGTTTACGATATTAATTTAATAATCAAATGATATATTTTGGGCGGGGCAACACAATGGTTTATGTTGAAGGTGTGAGAAAGAAATAGTATCAGTAACACTGTTAACACTGTGCTACATTACAGAGAAATACAAAACCGTACTAATGAACCTTCATTAATATAGGCCTATATTTTATCTACAAGTGCACGTCACACACTGAGCGAGCCGCCTGTTAATGACGCTGTGGGCTAATGGGCATGTAGCTACTTCCATGTTTCAGATGATACGTCATGTTTGTAGTCGATCAATGAAGATGAGTTTACATATCACCTTGGGTTCGTCCTTCACCTTCTCAAAATGATCCTGATCTGTCGGCTGTGATTGGTTTGTAACGTAACTCCTGTATGACTGCTGAGCTTTTCTGCAACTAAACAATCAATGAAATCTTGCCAACTAATGACTCTTCTGGTCAACTAACATTTGGTCGACTATTAGGGGTCAGCCCTAATGCATCCACTGTTTTGGTCATTAATATTATTGGTATAGTGTGTTTTTGTGACAATGTAACACTAACTTGAAGGTTTTTGTGGTGTACTAGACAACTGCGTAACCTAACTTAACCAAAAACCACATTTACCAAGTTGCTTCGACTGTGTACAGACACTAAGAGCAAAGGAGGATAGATATTAAAGGTCAAGCATGACAGCACAATCCCCAAGTGGAAGAAGTGGAGGAGGAAAGCAAAGGAGGATCTAATATGTCAGTAGTGGAAAGTACGGGAGAGAGGGACATGAAGGGTTTCTTCTTTCAACACCTCATTTACCAGAGCTGCGCATCTGTCTGTTTAACCAGTCGCGGCACATAGGAAACATCAGGGCTTCACACACTGCCCATTCTTCACAATAAAACTGTATGAAGGCCATGGTGGTCGGAGGGGAATACCAAACCTGAGGTGGCTGGTGGCAGCTGAACTTGCTCACTCATTGCTCTGTTGATGCACTGTTTTGTGGAGGTTTGACATTAAATTTGTGTGATTGAAGATTCTTATGTCTACTTTGCTTTAAAATTTGTTATATAGTGAGTAAAAGCAGTCTGGTATTTTGGTCCTGAAAACTAGTATGAGTTCTGCTGTTGCAGTCACTGTAGGTCACTCTGAATAAGAGCATCAGCTGCTTAAAATTTAAATGCATTAGTTCAAGTACTTTGAGTATATTTGCAATGTACGCACTTTTAATCTGAAAGAGTGCGCAGAACAATTTGTACAAATGCAAATTCACTCCGACACAGTTTTTATTTGTTCCTTTTGTAGAGGACAGATGTTGCAAAACCAACTCAATTTAGTTGATTTCATTTATTTTACAGAGTCGTTGACATTGAGCCAACACTTTAAAACATGCTGGCCAGTTAATCTAAGAATTGAAGGGGGAGAAAGTCGGGGTTTGTCTCGTAAAGGTGCTGCGTGCCTTTGCAAAAGAAAGTTAAGTTGGAAAACACAATTCATTAGCGTCCACTTTACAGCCTTCTAAAGTTACTGAAAAAGCTTTTGGTTTTAGTCTGATGACCTGTTAAATGTTGTTTTAATGTACAGTGCGTGCTGCAAGAGGGCCTCCACTTGATTTCTATCCTGCGTTTCTCCTTTTCTGCCTCCAGTACTGCCATCCTGTCTGAATGAAATAAAGTAACTGGAAAACAAAGTATATATCTACACTCTAAAAAACGTATTCATGTGGTCCGTTGATAATGCTTAAAAAATATGTTTTCCAGTATTAAAAAATTACGTTAGCTCAGTTGACAACTTATTTTTAAGAAGTTGGTCAAAATCGAAAACATTTTTGAGTAGGATAGAATTCAAATAAATAAGTTATCTCAAATGAAATAGTTTAGACACTAAATATCAACACAACTTGTGGATAAATATTAAGTTGGTTCAACTTAATTACTTTTTTTTTTTTTTAGGTCAAAACAAATCATGTTGGTTATACTAAACTAACTTAGTTTAGTTTAGATGCATGCAAATTGTTACCTTGAATTTTTTAAGTTGAAGAAGTGTATTATTTTTAGAGTGTATATAAAAATGGATAAACAGTACATATATTTTTCAAAATAGTTGTATTAACCTATGTTCAAAGTCTAATTATGCTTATTTAAAATGCTCATATAAACATCACTACAAGACAAATTCACTTCTTGATTGCCAACATAACTTCCAATTTATTTTTTGTATTTTTTAATTGAAGCTTCATAAAGGACAATAAACATTGAGGATGAAAAAGGAGATAAAAAGATTAACAATTATAATATGAGCGCTTCACTTACGTTTTATTTCTTAAAGCCTTCAGTGTCCTATAAAGGTGAACTGTAATAATACTGAGACATACTGTAACTACACCGGTCCAAGGAAATAATGGCCACACATCACACAGATCCATCCATCCATCCATCCTTCAATCCTCCGCAGACACCATGAAAACGTGTGCGCCTCTTGGACCATGCAGAATACTGTTTTGGTATGTACTTCCTTTGAAACTGTATTGGCTTTCTGCTCTGTACCCATGTTGGCACTCTCTGTTGCCACGACCCCCGAACTCTAGTCATGTGACCTATGACTCAAATCTTACATAAAGAACTTACATAAAGAACAATACATTTTTCTTTAACTGCACAGTATTTTTTAAAAGTGGTATATTTTTAATTAAAGTTACCTTTTCAACTTAATGTAATTATGACAGAAAATATGAAAAGCATTTAAATTACATTTCAGTAAAGAAGGTCTCTCAGACAGTTACACATGCTAATAATACAATAATATAATAATATCTAGAAATGTCAAGTACATCTTATTTATATAACAAGACGGTATAAAGCTAAAGTGTAATTTATCTTAATTTTTATGCATCAACAATTCCTTTCTCACACACTGCTAACAATGAAATTAAAGGTGGTGCAGCATGTAAAGTTCCTCCCCTTATAATTCCACTAATAATTTACTGTGTTATGTAATGACAGCCACTTCTCATACAGTAAGTGTCCTTTACCAGACTCTATCATCTTTAAAGAGCGGTGCAGCTTTACTGTGGCTGCAGGGCACAATCAGGTGATGCAACCTCTCGTACCTCTCTGATGAAAAGACTGCGAAAGTCAGCTAATTATTTCACATGTTCCACAGGTAATAAATAGTGGGGAGTCAGGTGAAAACGGCAACTCTGAGCTCATTAAGGAGTCGGCGTTACAGAGATTTTGGCACTTCAGACGGTTTCTGTCCATTTGAAGTCAGGAGGGAACGTGGTGAGTTTCATTAATTTCATGCAGGAGAACAAGAACCTTTTACAGAGGTGGATGAGTCCGGAGCAAACTGATGCAGAATCGACTCCTCGCACAAGTGGCCAATTAAAACTGAGCGTGTTAGCTTTAGGACAGGTCTGAGTGCATGAGTTGTAAGTCATGGTGTTAGCATGTCTGCTGCTGTACTTTACAAGAACATGCTTTAGGTTGCAAAATACGGAACAGTGTTAAAGTTGGTTAGTATTCAGACAACTGCAGTGGTGGCAGTTACAGTATTAGACCTACAATAACATTGATTCTATTATTCTTTAAAGAATAACAGACAAATTATTTTGAAATCATTAAGGGCTCTCTATTCTCAATTTTAAGTGACCTTAACCCACCACGCTGTATTCATCACGCTGCAAAGCACATTATTGTGTCCTCTCAATGTCTAAAGAGAAAATAATTTAAAAATCATTACACTGATGAAAAGCTTGGATTGGGGTCCAACGTCTAACTCTCAATCTCTTAACTAGCAGATGTCTGTGTCACTTTGACCCAGTACATCGTCTGCAGCACATTAACAACGATATTAGAGTCATTATTTTTGGCTTTCTTTTACCTCGAAATATATAATACGCTGACAGAAAGAACCTCCTCTGCTGTTCATGAATGTGCGCTGTAGACCTGCCAGATGCTTCAGCCGAAACCTCCTTTCACCAGCTGAATAGACACTATCTTAAAAACAAATAAATTATTTCTTAAAACACGCCCCTGTAACATGTCCAGAGGATTTTTTTTAATTTTATTTTAATGAATATTAAATTTCTTTATTTGCAATGTCACAATGGCATCCCACATAGTATTAGCACAACTCCTTGACAGCTTGTGTGTCTACATTTATATATGTACACACACAGCCTTGGATTACAAGTGAAAAATAGAAGTAGAGAATAGATGGACCACTGTATCAGACTACCAGAGGGATTTTTAGATCTCAACTTTGTTAATACCTCTGAAAGATTGCCTTAAAATCTCACAGACTACTGTACACATTACTTTGTGCAAGAGTGGCAAACTTATTTATGTTGGTAGCTGGGTCACATACAGGTAGCTACAAGCACATTGGGATAACGCACACCATACATCTGCATTTATTAGATGCTTTAGCTGCACAAAAACCTCCTCCATGCCCCAGGCTCAAGACCTCCATCCTAGGTTCGAACCAGGAACCCTCTTCCTGAGGGGCAACAATTCTAAGTACTGAACCACCATGCCGCCAATTATTCTTCACTTTTCAATATACAACATTCATTAGTGTGGGCCTGGATAGCACATGGCTCTCACCTTGGATGTCACAAGCAAACATGTAGGTAGCCAAACCAAACTGGTGGTGGCTAGCAGTGCAGTGCTTACAAAGGCCACAGTGCTGACAGAGCTAACAGTGTTCATGGCGGTTAGCTCACAGGTAGGGTTGGGTCGGTATGAGAAAAAAAAAAACAGTCCGGTTTTTGTAAAAAAAAAAAACGCATCAAGTCGGTAATACCGGATTTTCGCCACTTGGGGGCGCAATTGACTCATTTAAAATAAAAAACGACCTTAGGACAACAGAGTGACAGTAACACGTTTCTTTTATTCCTTACAAAATAATTTTGCAGCTTACTCAATCAGTGCAAACAAGGGTTGCCTCCTTCGTCTGGCTCAAAGCCAAAGTGTTGCCATAGTGGCGCATTCTTTGATTTCGTCGAGACTAAATTGTCCAGTAGAGGCGCATGCGCACTCGCACCTGCTAGCTCAGTCCCCGCCCCACCCCCCCCCCCCTCTCTCCTGCTTGCTGTGCGCTTGGTGAAGAGGCAGACACAGGTGCTCACAGACTTGGGCGTACTATAAGAGGAACGGACTCCGTGTAAAAATCCCCGCAATGTGAAAAATACATGCCGAACAGTCTTTTGTGTGACACTGGTGCGCGGAGCGGAGTCCACGCGGTCATGCTTTGACCGCACGTACGTTCCGCCCAAGTATGCGGTCCGGTCGGTCTCAAAAAAAAAAAACCCGGTCCAAGACGGAGTACCGGACCGAATTGGTAGTACCGAGAACCCACCCAACCCTACTCACAGGCGCCAGGGCTGAAACAAAGGGTGGGTGTTACACTTCTGCCTCCGTGGGTCGGGGTAGCATCATGCTAACAGCCTAACAGTGCTAAAAATGGCAACAGCACTGAAAGCGCTAACACTTTGCACATATGGCGATACTGTCCTGTATGAGCAACGCCGTAGGAGCACTACTCTCCAGTGCACACCCAATCCAAGAAGTGTGCAGCGCAGAGTGGCAGCAATTAGCTAGCCCGCAGGGACATGAATAATCGCAGTTTGCTGCTAAATAATGTTCTGAATGTTTTTACATTAAATTGCACGATAGGGCATTTGGCCTTGGCGGTGTTCTGCGCTCTCTGAGTACCCTTGTAGTTGTTACCATAACCCTGCAGCTGTTGGGATCAAGCATGTCATCTTTTGGCCACATGACAGTCTCTCTATGCACTATAGGCCACCATGACACCTGCACATACACAAACCCATTCATCTTTACCTTATTCAGCTAGCTCATTTCACTCTATCATGCCAGGGGTGTAGCCACATACAGACATTATCAAACATATTTCATATCTGATGGAGAGCAAAAAGAACAAAATATTAATGTTATACTCCCCATTTACTTGCAGAAAAATTAAAGTCAACAAACTACTTTTTACTACTAGTTGTACTATTGGCTCACTCTCACAGGTTATGATGACATCACTTTGTTTATGACATTCAAGCAAAAATAATTTAGTATTCCAATAGAAAACCAGAGTTTTCATATTACACTCTGCACCCCAGAGCAGGCTCATAGTGGTTATTTTGTGCAATGGAACAACTCTATCTGTCTTCTCAACTGGCTCAGCCACCCCCACCTCCTCAACAATGTCTGACTGGTGTGTCCCTTGGCTGTGTCAGGCACTTAAGCCCCTGACTAGTCTGATTTACAGGGATGAAAAAGGGGAGTTTAGATGTTAGTCGATGAACTACAGCTACGCTAGCTTTCAGCGCTGTCCTCACTCCACCGTAATAGTATTTTACTGCCGCCCAACAAATTTACTGCTGCATCCAGCTTTGGGCTTGACATGTACGGGAATCTCAGCCAAAGACGGAACAAAGCCAACAAAGTCCTGCTGTCCCAGACGACCACAGACAGCCGCTGCAGACAAAACTCACAGCACAAAGACGAGGCTAACAATTAGCATCTGACACAACAAAGGGCCCCGATGTTAATTAGATTGCAGTCATGCTTGATATCAAAGCAGTCACATCAGAATTATTATCATATTACCGATGCTGTTGCAGTATTCATCATATATCTCTGTAGTGTTTCAGGTCTCATTTAGGTTTTCTGGTTCAAATCATTTAAGTTACATTTAAGCTGTAAATAAACATCAGACCACCTTTTTAAAGTCAAACAGACAGGTAACGCAATAGATAATGATGGATTTTAAAGCCCTATAAAAGTGATCCTTGCACTGCGCACAATGAGGTGTCATTCTTTACAAAGGTTATACACACAAATATACTTTATACGCCCTTCACATACAAGATATATAGTATCAGCGCTAGTATCTCCCTCTTGAGCCTTTCTAGCATCTCCCTCTCGCCACAGATTCATCCCATATTTCCACATCGACCTCACCCCACGTTGGATGTGTAAGACACTGAAAGGCCCCACTATGCAGCCGTACTCACACTCACTACATCATATCTGGAGCTATGAACACAGTAACCCAATATGTGGAGTTTCCCCTCGATTTGCTGGAGTTCCCACCCACCCCTGAGGTCCACCCTTGGCTTCGGCCCCATGATTCACCGAGGACAGGAAAAGCTGAGTGGAGACATGTAATCCATTTCTGAGAGAAGACGGAGGAGGGCGATGGGGGGAGGAAGGGGAGGGAGAGAGAAGGTGTGGGGGTGGAAGAGGAGTGGACAGGAGGAATGGAGATGGCGGGAGATATGTGGGATGGAGGACTGGACGAAGGGGATTTTGCTAGTCTCCAACAGTTCATAACAGGACTCCCACAGGCAAATAGTGGAGATGCTGGGGCGGGGTAGGGTGGAGCAGATTAAAATATGTCTTCAGCTCGACGAAGGAATCATTTCTCAGCGCACAGAAAAGTGCATTACTCATTGCGGCCAATTGAAATCAGCGATCAAAGATTAAGTAAGAGAAAGTGCTTCCTCTTTTAAGCATTCAAAAGACACAAGGACAGTTCTTACATGTTTTCTCACAACCACATCTGGCACCATCATGGAGGCTGAGAGAAGAAATGTGCACATAATGGCTTAACAGGCCTTTGAAATGACAAACAGAAAAACAGATGCAAGACACCAGAAAAAGAAGTAACATTTTCTAGTAAGGTAGGCTTGTTTTAAATGTAGTTACTGTGACACAGTAACTGTCTTGCTGCTTCATATACTCCAAAACACACACTTGGTTTAGTTCATTCCTGCCATGACCACGACAATAAGGGCCTCGCCTTGTCAAATCCTCCTGCTCTCCTTAACACACTCAATACAAACAATTTGCCAAATACCTGTCTCTGTGTCTCCTGCATCGTCTCATTCTCCAGCTTCACTTTCATTGTATAACCTCGGCTCTCTCCTGTGTCTCAGTGTGTTTTCTACATCTCTTTTTCATTTCCTCACCTGCCTGTTGTTTCTGCTTTTGTAACCACACACAAACTTCCTGTATATCTTCCACAAAGAACTACAGGGTCTGTTCTTTATAAGGAAAAAAAACTTATGTTGGTTGTCTGTACAAATAGCTGTTTAATTAATTAAAGGAGTACTGTAATATCCACTGACAAATGTGAGGATAGATGGTGAAAACAACATGTTTTTTATTTTGAAACTGAAGAACTCCTGCATAAAGTCAGTTCCTTTAATCATGACAATAGTTGCCTCAATTAAACTTGTGAGCTCATGGTTATGACATGAGAAGCCGTGTATACAATATACTTGGCATTCAAGTAGTTAGTGAGAACACTGCTGCAACTGGGATGCTACTGTCGACGTCTAGAACCCTCCGAGGCTAACAATTTAGCAAGCTAGCAAGCGGGTGGCATAATACAGGGAATGCAAAGGCATAATAGCCGAGGAAAAATTAAGGCCACTGGGAATATCAACGTTTTTCTCAGACTCATTATAAAAGAAAAACTGCATGACTAAAATTACACTATATCAACTTACTATCCACCAAAAAATGAACTTCCATGGACTCCGCCATTTCTGAAAACAACAGCAAACATGTCTCGACTCGAGAACTTGCTGTTTTTCAGAAAATTTCTACTTACAAGGTCGTGAATACCACAACAAGGGGGCGTTCAAATGGACTCTTTTAATGATGACGATAAACACGACCCCATTTGAAGCAGAAAATGACAATTCCCAAATTTGTACCAAGTAATTTAGTTGTCCAACCTTGTCTGTACACTAATTCACTAACATACAACCTATTTTGTGTTTTGGTATGAGGACATTTTAAACAGTTACCAAATGTTCAGACTGCATAAATGTTAAATATTTCATGTAGTTTTTATTTAAATCTTGTATTTCAGCAATAGAAAATGTATCAACAATGATCACTAATGTTAAAGTAACACATAGGTACTTCAAATTAATGTTCACAGCGTTCCCAAACTCCACTTCAACTACTCTTAACAGGATAAAATGTTGACTTGACTTGACTTGCACATGCTGTGTTCAAGTGTCCTTAGATAACCACAGAGAATGTCAAACCGACACCCGTAAGCCGCACACTGTCACCCAAAATGTGTCTCCCCCGCTACTTTGTGGTGAGTTGTCCGTTTTTATTTATATCGACAGGGAGAAGAGGTGGAGAAAGCTGAGATGATGAGAAAGAAGGATACCACCCACCCGACACATACTAGGACACGGCACCCCAGAGACGTACTGCACCTGCTGTGGCCCCTGGCACGCAAGGCTCATCTTCACAAACACCTCATATATTATTGACACACAGAGTCGTGCCAACTTTATTTTATCTCTGTCGATGTTAATTTATTTTTTATTATTGTGTCTTCATTTGGTATTTTCATCCTGCCTGTGCGCTCTGCCCATTTGGCCTGAATGATTTTGAAAGAACAAATAATATGACTATATAATTAATTGTTTTTCTTTTTATTTAGAAAGTCTAACGGTAACTTTGTGCGGGAGAATCACACTCAGTCGGAGAAAAATCGGTCCAACAAATGCAGTACAAGTAGCTCAGTGCGAGTAATATTGTCATCAAGTAAATGTCCTTCTCTAAAACAATGATGGTGATGATAATTTTGACTTGTGGTATGATTGGGTATCACTTCCTTGTTTTCCAACAGCATGAGCACTTCAATCCGCCAGTGCATCAAGTTGCATTTTATAAAGTGACAACACTGGATCCAGAAGGTACACCAGAGACTCTGACTGCCGTCACTGCTGCAATGCTGACAGCTTAATCTTAAATCTCTGATTCAAACGATGCCACATCCTATTTTAGATTCACTCCTGTCATTAAATCAACCCACTGCTGCCCACATTACAAATAAAAGCCAAATGGACTCTGATAAAAATCTGTGTCCATACGCTGGATTTGGTTACACGGGTAAAACAGATTGCAAAGTTCATTCTTTTTCGTTCCTTGGTATGTGGTCATTTATACATTTGTGGTGCGGTCTAAAAATGGCTGTTAGGGCAAAAGGTAATTACCTGTCTGGAAAGCTCCAGCCGTGTGCAGGGTTGGGCCAATTCAGTGGGATGGAGGATGGAGACGGAGGGGATTGTTTATTTGTCAAACGTGGTTATTACCTCTGTCAGGCCCCCTTTTGAAATCCCAGGCTTTTGAATCACTGATGCCGATGTGAAAGCAAAAGTGTTTTCCTAGTCAATTTAAGCCTCAGAAAACTCAAACAATAAACAGGCCGCTCGGAAAGCTAATATTTTCTGAATCAGGTATTTATTTAAAAGGCAACGCTGGACGAGCTACAGATTATTTGTGTGATCAAAAAGCACTTTTCGCCGCTCAGGCCGCAAAGCTTTCAAGTCAGGCCACGTTCAAATAAATATGGAAAACGGCCCTAAGTTTAAAATCACACACAGATGATGAGGGCTGATGTGTGTAGTCGCACGCCGTGGGAGCCCATGTGCTCACTGCAGGAATATAAATGGAGTTTTTAATTGTTTCTGACTCAGGTCTGTGGGCTGGGTCTGGGTAAAGCCAATTAGGAGACTGGAGGAAACAGTGAAGGATTGTCTGCGGAAAAAGGCTCTGACTTTCTGCAGGCGGACGTTGTATGTGTGTTATCGTGCACGGACATATCTGTCTGTGTGCACTTTGTGTGAAACTACTGGAGCATACTTTGTGTCTGCATCCGTACGTGTGCGTGTGGTGTGTCTGTGTGTGAGAGACAGCGAGTGCACTTTGAGTCTGGGGGAAGAAAATGTCATATGGCATATCTGATTACGTGTTGCCATGTTTTTTTGTACAGTATTTAGCTTTTTTTCCCCCCCTGAAACTGAAAGCCTGGGCCACTGCAATAGTATCTGGAGATTGAAATCAGACCCAGAACTCTGGTCAGACTTGGAACTGAAACAGAGAGAAAAGCAATGCCGCGAAACCAGCTCTTTGGTTTTATATGACTTATGTGGTGCTTGAATTTCACCCATTGTTTTGCATAGTCAAAACAGTGTTTCAGGATGAAGAGAAAAGTGGTCAGTAAAATTTATGGTGCAGTTCACCAAAGTGAAACTTCATACAGTCTGTGAGGTTTGTCTGTGGAACTGTGTCACAGAGACGGATTCCTGTATTTTTATTGTATTTGGCATTTTAAGTAATTCTAAATCTGAAGTACAACATTGGAGAGGCAGACAGAAACAGGCGGAGGAAAAGAGGAGTGCCTTCATGGTCAGCAGCAAAAACACATTGCTTTTTGTTGAACTCATGTTATGAATTATATGTTCCCACTCTTCTCTGTTCCCACTACACAGATTTCTTTCTGTAGTATACTGTGGGGGAATGTTAGTGCTGAATGGTGGGTCTTGCTTTTCGATTATTAAGGCCAAAACCTGACATTTACCATTAATAATTTGGGTCCCAAACCAGTTTCATTTATGTTTTTCCCATTATCCACAAGAAGAAGAATATACCACAAAACAACAAAACTGCCCCAGAGATTTAAAGGCCCAGTGTTCAGGATTTTGTGGGATATACTGGCAGATATGGAATATTTGTGTTTTCTTTAGTGTAAACCACCTTAAAATAAACGCTATGTTTCCATTACCTTAAAATGAGCTGTTTATATCCACATAGGAAGCAGGTCCTGCTTTACTGAGATTACAGTGTTGCCCGCCGTGTTTCAACATTAGCCCAGAAAGGACAAACCAAACACTTGCCCTTTTTAGATAGGAATTGTGCAAATTTGCAGGAAAGTCCAATCAGTCTTTTTTCAGCATTGGCAGTATAAAAACAAAATCAGGGAGTGCGGCAAAATGCCGCCTACCTACTTTTGTTTATACAGAATGCGCCTATTTCGGGGCAATGGGGGGCGTGAGCGAGTAACAAAATGTGTAGCTCCGTGTGTGACGTAACCAGTGACGTGGGAGGGAAGCCGCGGCTGGTCAGTCCTTCTGCGATTCTCTTATAAGTCGGCCCGTTATTCACCGTTCCCGTCATCTGACGGTCAATGGTCTCTTCGTTTGCGAGGGCAAGAAGGCTGTGCAATTCCTTGTCTCCCCAGTTGCTCATCTTTACAGTGTCTGTCAGGTTTGCGTTTCCCTCTTGCTACCAGCTGCTCGCTAATTCCTGCTATCAGCTGTTTCCTGTTTATCCACCTCCAGTGGGTCGCACGTGCGATGTCATCAAAAGCTCCTCCCACAAGTCATCAACAGCCCCTCCCATTGCAGATGGCCACCTCGGTCTTTTTAAACTAAAAGGGTTCCGCCATTATGTTTACCCTATGAGGCAGAAAATTGGGCACCTCGGATCAACTCGCCAATCCGGATCTGTGTGTCTAAACGCTCACAGCTTGCCGGCAAAATGGCCCAACATTCGCGGAAAATCTGGCAGTGTAAAAGGGGCTCCAGTACTGACTCTAAATTGGGCCATTCGCGCTTTCATGTCGGCCACAGTAGCAAGCAAAACCTGCACAATCAGAGTGTTGTAAAAACATGAAACTGCTTTATTCTGTGTGTTTACCGGTTTAAATCACTGTCCGTTTGTTTGGGACAGGAAGAGAACTCTAAGGGTAATTTAGCTCCTGGTAAAAACCGTCTGAACAAATGGATCTTAAGTTCTCAGAGAAAAAGGTGAGCACACATTAGCAGGTGTTGTGCAAGGAGTGCATCTACAACATGCCAAACAGTGTAGGAGAAACACTGATTTTTAACATGAAACTCATTTATTCTGTTTTTTTACCGGTTTAAATCACCGGATCCATTTGTTTTGAAGAGGAGACCTCTGGGGAAAATTCCGCTCATGGTAAAGACCTCCTCAACGGCTGGATCAGAAATAAGGTGAGCACATATTAAGTTATCAGAGAAAAAAGGTTAGCACACATTAGCAGGTGCTAGGCTAACAGCCCGATATGCCATGTAACATGCCAAACAGCTTTGGAGAAATACAACTCGTAATATGAAATTGCTTTATTCAGTGTTTTACTGGTTTTAATCCTCTGGTCTGTTTGTTTCAGAGAGGACGAGACGTAAAAAAAAAAAAAGTAAAAACCTCCAGAACACAGACGGAATTCTAACCAGGAAAAGTTTCAGCTGGTTGTATTCTGCAATCCTCACCACTAGATGCCACTAAAAATCCCTATATCTCACTGTTCCTAAAATTTAATCCTCCATAGCGAATGGTATAGTCAAAAAGTGCACTCTTCCTTTAACATGACCGTTACAAGTCCATCTGGATGATGGTTTTAATGCTGAAAATATTGAAATTGCTGCTCCACTGAAAGCTGCAGAGCCATTTCCTTTATTGAATTCAATTTTCAGTACCAGGGTGGAGAAACCAAACAAGAACTAAGTCCCTATTTATACCTCATATATTTACAATGCAGTGTTATTATAAATAATGAGGTCCCTAAGGTTTGCATGCTGACAGTGTGGTAGCTGTTACTAGCTGCCATTTAGCCACACTGAGGTCCCTGGTGGCCTTCAGACTCCCAGAGAGAGAGCGCTACAGAACCACACTCATTTCACCACTGCTGCTCAAAAAGCACATTATCCTGATGTGAGTGTGTCGGCACAGGTGTAGTCAAGTATGTGAGTGTAGGTATGTGAGAATGTACGCTGCATATGTGTGTGCAGAGTGTGTGTAGTGTTGGACACTGTTCATGTGTGTGACTGAGGTTGTGAACAAGTGTGCCTGTTCGTGTGTGTGCATGTGTGTCTTTTTGTGAAGAGGCAGATGACCTGATTGGTGGCAGGGCGGCCAGCTGGTGAGGGCTAGTGTTTCCTCTGGCATGAAAACTCTCTGCTTGGATCATCTCCGTAACCAGGGAGGGGGGATTTGGGTGTGTTTGTGTGCAGGGAGACAGTGAGAACAGAGACACGGTCTTCTTTTTGTGTGTTTACACGTATGCAAGCATATAATCGCCTCTGGGGTCAAGGGGTCATTGTATGCTGTGGATTTTTTTTTTTTCCCACTTTTTTCTTTGTCTTTGTTTTTAAAGGTACAATATAAGTAAAGTTATTGTTATAAACACTGCACACAGATGCCCACATGAGATGTATGCAGTTATCACTAGTTATGTAATTTCTGGAATTTTTAAAAGTATGTTTCAGACAATAAAATGCAGGGAGTTATTCATTTTAAGGTCAAAAGTACTAAATGGACTGTTCTCCAGCTTACTCAACACACTTGCTTAATAAGCCAGTGACCACAAACACAGACGCACCCACACAACCATGTGTGCTTTTACTAGGGCTGCAATTAACGATTATTTTCACTGTCGACTAATCTGTCGATTATTTCTTCGATTAGTCGACTAATCATTTTATCGAAAAATGTGTTTGTCTTGTTTTGTACTCATGCCAAAGGGTTTTAGTTCACTGTCACGGGAGAGTGTGTAAAGCTGCCAATATTTGAACGTAAGAAGCTGCAATAAGAGTATTTTGGGGTACTTTATAGTACTTTTCTATGAAAAATGACTCAAACCGATTAGTCGACTACTAAAATAGTCACCAATTATTTTAATAGTCGATCAGTCATTGATAGCTGTAGCTGCATCTTCTTCTAAATTGTTTTAATCCATTCAGAAGTACTTTGATTGCAAATTACAGCGGCATATTTAATCTTTTAATTGTGTGTTAGTGACATCAAGGGTTTACTTTAGTTCCCATTAAACAATAATTCTCTCCCAACGATGTGGTTGCTGATATTTGGAACACTATGTCAACGTCTGTTTTCAAAATACACTTCCGTTTTCACAGGAAATTTACAGTTTACATATAGTCTCTTTCAAAACAAACGTGCTATGTCAGTAGCCATCCGCCACCGCTCCCACCCACCTACTCTGACTTTTCACCACCTTAAGTTTCATTGTTGTCCCGCCGTGTTTGTGAGTGTGAGTGAGACTTGGCTGACCTTGCCAGTGAGGTGTTTTTTAGGCTATCAGCAGTGTTGGGCAGTAACACGCTACAGTAATAATATTACTTTTTCCAGTAACGAGTAGTGTAACTAATTACTAACAAAATTTCAGTAATAATATGACAGTTACTGCAACACCAAACAACGCATCACTACTGACTTGAAATACAACAACCACATCGGTGGACTCGAAATCATCGTGCTGCACACGCACGTCATAAAGCAGCAAGCTAGTTGGAAACGCTTGCCTTAGCCGCTGGAAATATTCCCATTACTTTGATTTTGTCGGGAGGAAAGATGACAAGAACACTGTTACTGCAGGTAGTCGGACTAAAACTCTTTCAGCTGCAAAAAACACATCTTTAAACCTCCGGTCTGAAAAACCTCGGATACTACGACTGACAGCACAACAACGTGAAGCCCCAGGAAATACACCTCACCAAAGCTGAACTCTCCGTGGCCGCAGAGGTTGGCTGTAGCTCTACACTGGCTAAACAACTAAAACTGGATTTTAATCATGGACAGCTGTAGCTACAAAGACTTGATGAAGCTTGTGGTTGGATATGTGGTGGATGAAATGTTGCTCCATGAGTGTCTCTCCGTCTTTAAGGCAGAGCGTTGGGAAAATACTGGTCACAGGCAACTGAAGACCCCCAGGTAAAAAAGAAGCTATCTAGTATTAGCCACACTTAACAGTTATTAACCTGATATTCACACAGAGGCACCCATCTGAATTTTGGGAAGACACCCAATTACCAATTTTATGTGGTGTAACGGCAAAGTAATATAACGAGTAGTGCAACAGTGACAGTGCAGACAGAGGTAACAGTGTTAACCATGGGTACAGGAGGGGCACTACACTTCAGCAACAACACGGTCCTGATATAAGTGGTAACCTCCATATGCACAATGCAAAGCACTGGTGAAGAGCTAGCCACATACATGCACTAACATACAAAACAGCTGAACTGACTGACCACAACGAACTACCTGATTCAAAGATTGTTCCTCCTTCAAAAGTCATAAAGAAGCCTAACACACACTCCAGCTTTCAAGGCCACAGGTCCATCGTCATTCTTCTATTTATTTTTTTCGCTCAGATTAGCTTTCTCTGTCTCACCTCACATTTCCAGGCCGAGGATCACTCCCCTTTTTTCCACTGTGTGTGCATCTGGCCGTAGGCTCGCTCTGGTCTGACTCTGGGCGAGGCAGGTCTGCCTGGGGCTCTTTGCAGAGGAAGCTTCTCCTCACCTGCACTGTGCTGGTAGGATGAGACAGACAGAGAGGGAGTCAGAGGAGAAGACAGGACAGGCAGCTTTAAAGATAGAATATAAACTCTGCTCTACTTTCTGTGTACCAATGTATCTTCACATTAAAACTCATTATTAGTTTTCAGCCATTAGGATAATTAATGTAAATGGAAAAGAGAAACAGCGGGCACAGATCCCACAAATGGGTTCATTTAGTTACAGTAATTATACCAAAATATCCCAATATTGATGCTTACAGCTGGATTAATCACTTTTTGACCAATAGGGGCAGAACAACATCAAAACAAGCTGACAGATGCACAGAAAGAAGCATATCACAGGGTTAGTAAGTTGTATGATTAAAATGTTGCCCACTTTCACACCCAGCAAACACAGCACTTTGATTTGGTCTCTGCCAACTCCTGAGAAAATATCTGGGTCTCTGGCTGCTGCTGCTGCTGCTGCCTGACCATGTTCACCAGCCACATGTTAACTCTCTCCGTCTGTCATTTGGTACCAGGCAGGTAGTGTGCAGTGGGTTTATCACTGCTTTTTGCAAGAAGTAGATGCATACAGGGTGTCACTGTGTACAGCTAAGACTCAGCTATACAATAAATGTAGTAAAACCACACACAGATCCTAAAAGACTGATTATTTTATATTATTTACCTTATGTTTATGTTCTTTGTAATATCAAAGACAAATGCCTAAACATGCCATTGCTGTATTTGTTTCTGTGTACTGCAGTTTGTGAGCATAAGACAGTCAGAAGATAATAGGGAAGTGAAAGAGAAGGCAGGTAGCATATGAAATAAAGGAGAAAGCACAAGGAGCACAGTGAGTGTTGAACGACTGGGGTGTGGAAGACTAAGAAAGAGAATGCCATAACATAATAAAATAGATGAACTACATGCATTCACCCCAAGACCACGGCGCTGTCGACTTTTACGACAAAATTGAAACTCCACTTTTGTTCTGATTTATCGCCTGACCCGCTTCCACACACTTTCCCAGTTTTAATCTAATTTGTAGTGGTCAAGCTGCTGCTCATAAACAAAGCACGCACAGAAGATTAATGACGCAAAGACACACACCCTCTCTGCGTATTGTGTGTCCATTTTTTTTTTTTTTTTTTTTTTGGAGAGCCATGAGTTGTGAGCAAGTTACACCGGCAGTGCTGCTGTGGTGGGATTTTCCCAAGCTGAGGAAGGTAGTTCTGTACTTTGTTTCATGGAGCGTAGTGGGAACTGATGAAAAGACCTTGGGAGGTGTTTGATGATGTGATGGCGAAGGTAAATGTCAATGCATTCACAGGACACACACAAACACAAACACATACTGTACACTCACACACACACAACAGACTAACACCAGTGGACTGTTGTATGTTCTAAATTCTAAGAGAATTGCATACAGTAAACCAGCAGACATCTGAATGCACACAGTCAAAAACACACAATGTGTGAAATAATTTTGTCTTGTAAACATAGTACATTTGTAAACAAATGCAACCATAAGTATGTAGATTATGCATATAAATAAGCATATTCATGTGTACCAGTAGATGACAGCACATAAAGACAAAGCTCTGAGCCACTCTTTTGTCCCTGAAGCACCTTCAGCATGTCTGTGGTAGACCAAGTGAACAAAAACACACCAGGGAGAGCTGACCTTCATCACCACAGACACAAACATCCCTTCATCAGCCACCTCAACTCTGCCGCAGGCCGGGTGGAGGCCGGGTGGGTGGGGGTTGTGGGGTTTGCAGACAGATCTTTGGTAACCTTGAGCATAAACAGGACACATCAGGTTTTAGTAAACATCTCTTAGAATCAAGGAACGTAAATGGGAATAGTCACCACTTTTTTGTGTGTGTCCAGTCAGTGTTGATGGTGAATGTAGTATGTAGAAGCAATAAACTCCTCAGTGCTGCTACACTAATCGAGAAAGCTGAATTCTGCTTGTGGAGCTGTCTCGGCAGTGCCTGTGTATACCAGCACTGCGCACAAGCAACATCGCAATCTATCACCACCTGAGGTTGTAGCTATTTCTTTGTTATTACAGTAAGTGACAAAGATATGCAATCCATGGTCATCTGCCCTCTTGGTTCTATTGGTCTTAGTTGTCTTGACTTGCCCAGTCTATCTTGATGAGGTCTCCAGCACACCTCTGCCTACATGAGGAGTAAAACTTTTGTGCATAGTAACACACACAGGCTCTTTCAGGGTTGGTGTCCACAACAGTATCCAATAAAAACTGCCCACGCTGAAATTAACTGAAGCAGAATGATTCAGTTTCTGTTGGCGTCTGAGGGCAAGTCGAGCAAAGGCACCACCAGTCCACGTTCTCTGTCAGCAAGTTAAGGTTCCCGCCAGCCACATCCTCCTGCAGGGTTATTGCAACTGCAGCCTCAGCCAATCTCTACGACATTTCTTCAGCTGTGCTCTGGCTCAAATAAAAACTACGGAATATCTGACTCAGCCAAAACTACTGTAAAATGTATTCTCACCCATAACATGCTCTGAACTCGTATTTTCAGATGCCGTTTTCACAGTTGAAGATGCAGTTTGTGAGACAAGCTACGAGAACAAGGAAGTTCTGTTTTTGAGCAGCATCTCAAGCTCGACCCTTTGCTACCCAGAGTTGGAAACCCAACATAAATAGGGGTGTAAATCACCAGGAACAATGATAAAATCTACTAATAAACTAAGTCTGCCACAATATGATTTCTGTACGATTCAATTCAGGGGCCTGTGATCAACAGAAGACAATATCATGTGCCCATCTAACACACCTAGTGACAGAAGAAGCTGCCAACCCTTTCTTTTTTGCTTTTGCTCATAAAAGATAAAAACAACTCCTAAAATTGTAAATAATTGTAACTGGTTAAGTGCAGTACTTTAAACCAACTCCACTGATACACATAAAATAGCACATAGGATAAGTTAGCCTTCTGGAAGCAGTGACTTCATTTCAACCCAAGCCATCATCTGTTTCCGAAACTATCTGGTTTTAAGTCCTGAAGGCAAACTTCTCCAAACAGCTATAAAACATAGATAAACATCATTTAATAAAAGTATAAAATTCAGCTCAGTAATAACTGTCAAGGTTCATGGACAGCACAAGTGTTTTTTGCTAGTAACGCATTATTAGCCTGACCACTTTTACATTGCATACAGTAGAATTAGCCTAGGCAAGGCTAGAATTAGCCCAACGGCTAATTGCGGTAGCTAACGCGCATTAGCCGCTAGGCTAATTCTACTCATAGCTGAACAAATTACATGTATTATTTCTACTTTTTTTTAAACTCACCATTGGTTGAAGTCACTGTGTCTCCCGACAAAACAGTACAGTTGAATTTCAGCAGGCATGAACGTATTTTCAGCCAAACATTGTCGAAACAGAGCAGCTAATGCTAATGTGGTGACAAGCTAGCAGAGTGAGATGTTCATCCAGGCAGGTGACATTACTTCCTGTTTTATGCCATAACAGCATCGTTTACATGCGGCACGTGCTCTGTCTGTTGACCTAAATTAAAAATATTTCCACTCTGCTGATTTATTCCCGAGTAAATAATAAATCCTCATTGCCTTCCTATTGACTGCTTATCATTATCATTATCTGCCTGCTGCTGTTTGACAGTTATACAGAATTTCAAAATAAAGGCGCATCATAAAGATGATTAAATGGATCAATGTTTTCATTTACATTAATGATATTGGATCATTGAATGATATATAATAAAAATCAGTGGATCGTTCCTGGGGGTGGGCAATATGGCCCTAGAATAATATCACGATATTTCATTGTATTTTTGCAATTACAATATTCTTGACGATATGACAAATTATTTCAGAAAACAAATAAAAACTTTTTTTTTTTTTTTTTTAAAGTGTTATTAATTTAAAAAATAGGTTTGCAACAAAATAAGTGATATGGGTTTTACAGTTTGCCTCCAAATATTCAATTAAAAACTAAACAAAAATTATCTCAATTTTGTTACTGTCATGCCAAATGACTGGTGTTCTTATAGCATGTCCTGAGGAATGTATTGCTTCGGTTGACTACAGTTACCATCAACACTGCTTAGACATCGACAAAACTTGGGCAAATTTTCATTTTGTTCGTCCGATATGGGGCAACGACCCTGGTTGCTGGCGTAATAATTATAATAATAATAATAATAATAATAATAATAATGCATTTTATTTATAGGCGCCCTCAGACAGTTTCATTTTCACAGAAAATTTAACATTTACATACAGTGTCTTTCAAACTGAAAGCACTACGTCACTACTACAACAATGCAAATTGACTTTTTTTTTTTCTTCAACAGACACATGGTTAGGTTTAGGAAAAGGAACAGGGTTTGGCTTTATAATCTTACGGGATGCAAACACTACTCTCTCGGGTGAAAGTTGGTGTTGAAACAGTGTTGAGAGTCCAACTGGTATCATACTAACACTAATGTATCACCTGACCTTTCATATTTCCTGCAGCTGCATTCACACACACACACACACACACACACACACACACATGCACGCACAGAGCTGTGGCAAGGGATGCATTCTCCGGCTCTCCAGGGGGCAGTTTAGATGGTCACGCCTTTCCCTCTGTGCCACTGAGGCATTGCCACTGTCTGTTTCACATTTAACATGGCAACCCCGTCCCATCCCCCACCTCCCCTCCACCTCCACACACACCCACACACACATCAAGAAACACACATACACACATGTAAATGCTTACACTGACATTGCCTGTTTCATATTACAAACAGACACATGTGCATGCATACAACACGTACATTCATCTGACACTAACTGACAAGCATGCAGAAAGACACACACTCATACACACACACACACACACACACACACAATGCCGCTGTCCCTGCCTGTTTGACATTAAAGCCGAGTCCCTCTGCACCAGAAGGCAGTTGTTTATGTAGATATAAACTATTGCTCTAATTACCCCATATGTAGTCCTCCAAAAACAATGACGCTCTCTGATGAATATTTAACGACTGAACTCATACACACACACACATACACACACATACACACATATAATAATGATATGTGTGCACACCATCAAACACTGCCTGATTAGAATTTATCACAGACAAACAGTGTCAGAATAGCTCATCCTCTTTGCTCCTCTAGTGATTATGGATACCTCAAAATGTCCCTTGTCTTTAACTTCAAAGAAGTTCCTTAATGTATGTACATGTTTCTTTTATCAGTTTTCTACCCATCTTTAATCTTGTGTCTCTGTTTATGGTTGTGTATGTGTAACCAACATTCATGTCTAAATGACACATGAGAAGTCACAGGCAGCATGTTGTGTGTGCTTACCCAGCAGGAACGAGTGTGACATGGTGAACAAGGTGAAATCCAAGGCTTGGGGACTGATATTTGGGAGGTTGGTGGCAAGCTGCTCGGTCGTAATTAGTTAGCATCAAAGAGGCAGATGACAGCTTCCTGTGAACAGCAGGGGAGAAGAGAAGATAGATTTCAGTCGGACATGGTGAGTATGGGTAAAGACTTCCAAGGTTTGCTCCTGTGCGTGCAAACATCCGCAAACCCACGCCTTCTTGCATAAATGTCACATGTATCATTAAGTTATTAATATATATTTTGACATTTTATATTCTAACTAAATAAGCAGGACTATTTGGCATTTGATTGACTCTGCTTTTCTTAGAATCAGTATTTTCAGAAGAAATTATAACACCAACATATTTGTCATTAGTCGTTGGAGAACTGTGCCTCGCCCAGAAAGTGGACAAGATCAGGCAGCAGGGGGCTGCGGTCAAGTTGGACAGTTTCCAGTAGGCTTCAAAGAATATCCAGGAAGTCACAGACATATTGACATCCTGTGAGATCCATCTGTAGGCTACCTGTAGTTTGCAGACCACGTTAACCATTAGATTAATTTAGCATGACAGTCCGAACCGTAGCACATACTGTGATGGGTCTCTGTGGGTGGAGGGAGGTGGGAGCAGTGGAGAAGTGGTGTGGGTATGGGAGCGTAGACCTGTGATTGTGGGGATAATGATCAGCTTGATCTCCTATTAATCTCAGGGTATCATGCACAACTGCAATGTTTAGAAAAATGAGCCCCCACGTGTGTATGACATCAGAGCAAGTCAGAATCAAGTTGACAACAAATCTAACCGGCATGTGTTGCCATTGCCTGTGTTTAGATAGATAGACCCTTGATTGTCATTGTATGTTAGACAACTAAACTTTGTTGGAGCAAAACAGTTAGCAGCATATAAATATGTACACATGCACCAACACACACTCGCTCTTCACATCATTCTCATGATCACATACACACATTCATATCTATATTTTTAAGATACATGATAAATAGTAAGTAAAAACAATAAAAATAGCCAAACATAAGTCCATTATGGCACCTTGGGTGTGTGGGACGAGGTGTGACTATGCGGGCCGCCATCTTGCATTTGATTCTTTGCAGGCCTTGCTCATCTCATAACGAGCCTGTTTTCTGACCAAGAGAACTGATAGGAGTTGTGACAGAAACCGTCTTCTTGCTTATCAAGTAATACAGCTTTTATTTAGGTATAATTCAAAGTTGTCTTTAGCTTGGCTCACTAAGATACCATAGGGATTATCGATATCTGTTCTAAACTCTTATTCTTCTTCCCCTTCAAAAAAAAACAAAAGAGCATGAGATGGTATAAATAAATTATACTCACTCAGAAAAGAAACATCTGGGATTTATGTTTTAATTTGTGGGGGAAAGGTTACTATTATCTCATGTGTGTACAGTGAATATACCAAGATATTGCAATTTGATGAAGTTAGGCGCCCACTGATGTTTGAACATGCTCAAATACTACCACAACCACAAAAGAAAAAGTAAAACACGAACATAAAGTCAAGGCACCTTTAACTCCATCTCTCTGATTGTGGATACTGCCGCACAGGCCCAAAATAAGTTTCAGAAACCTCAGGCAGAGGCAAGTCAAAACATTGAAAACAAATTGTGAAATGTAAAACATACTGCACATGAGCTTTGATGCGGAAAATCTGGAGGTTCCACAAAGTTGTGACAAAACACTCACAATGAGGAAAGCCATAAACCCATGTCCTCTGCACACGCAAATATGCATCCAAGCATTCTGGCACCAACACTCAGATTTCAAGGCATACCTACAAACCCAGATTCATAAACAAGCACATGGCGCTGGTCAACCATGTTTTCATGTTAGTAACATGCATTTTCCGTCTGCCATGTTGACCGTCGGGACACACGATCCACCAGTGTTTGCTGGAATCCGTTAGAGGTCAAAGAGGCTGAAATATTACACTCCTCAACACAGCCACAATCTCTCCACACCGCGGATAAATGAGGGCTAATCGGAGCGCAGCGGAGAGAAAATAAACTCCCTCCCATATATGATGATTGAAAGAGAGGGGTCAAGATAAGCTATGCTTTAAACTTTGTAATTGTACTGAGATTAATCACGTTTAGTATGTGGGAAAATACACAAGCATGCATGCTCATAGCTCATACACTCATACATATATACATAAACAGCTTCAATCACATGCACACAACCACATATTCTCACACACACAACTGCAGGAACAAGCACATATCCACACACAGTACTGTTCACTGCGCTTAAAGGGACTCTGTAAAATTCAGAGCATATGAGCCGTCTGGACACGGTGGGAAACATGACCAGTGGTTCCCTTCAACTGGTGGGTTGCTGTCCAAAAGTGGGTCCATTCTGAATGGACTGCAAGTGACTCGCAAATGTGTCAAGTTTGTACAAACCACACTTTATTTTTAAGTACAGTGAATTTCCGGCAGAGTTTTTATTTTGAAGTGCCAATTCCTGCTGTAGAGTGAGTGACTAATGGACTACTAACTACTAACTACTACAGAGTAACTACTACTAACTACTAACTACAGAGACAGCAAAGTAGCTCAACGATATGGCCAAAAACAAGTATGACGCTGAATGTATAAAATTGTGTGGACCTTGAACTAATCACTAAGAGAATTCTGGAAACAGTGCTTAACATCAGTACTAACTAGGCTAATGGTGTGACCCAGGGGGGAACCAGAGGGTGGGCGCTATGCTTCCCGTCCCATTATCAGCAATAACCACTGCATGAGGTCAATGCAAAGTAGCAATGATGAGCTAACCAGTGGATAAACACATGCACTACCATGGACATGGACTGTCACAACAAACCACAGAGAAACTCAGATTACAACACACACACACAAAGGCAGCAGGCCTTCATTTTTTGCTCAGGACACCATTACTCCACTGTATAGCAAAGAGTACAGAACCTTTAAAGTGAACGTGAGTATTTTAACCCACTGGAAATAAAGTTAAAAAATATGCCTAATAATTCCTTAAATTAAAAAGATACTAGAAATTAGGGCTGCCGCCTAACAGTCGACCAGAAAGGTCATTAGTCAGCAAGATTTTATTGGTTGCTTGGTTGCAGAAACAAAACAAAATGTGAAATTCTATTTAAATCAAAATCTATATGACTGGACCATGTGGGAATTTAATTTGAAAGGACAGACACAGGAATTGACCACACTCAGCAGTCAGACAGGAGTCAGGTTAATTTCCAGGGCTGGTACCTGCGGTTATTCCACAGGCTAGTTAATAACAAGTTCAGACCTTGAACTCAAACCACTGCCCTGCCCAAAATATAAAAATTGATAATTAGATTGATATCATAAACATGCACTATGGAGAATGTACAAAATTTCCCTATTACTGAAAGTGTGTCTTTAGTCAGGGCAAGCAGCACTATTTATAATGTCAGATAGGAACCTGAGAGTTTTATTCATCAAGTACAAATAGGGCTTTGTCATAACACCTGAGACATTTTGGCTTCAGGTGGGAAAAGAAGTGTGTTTTCTATAGATGAGATATTTTTTAAAGAAATGGCTCAATAACAGGGGTCAAAAGATTGTAGAGACGGAGGAGTGAGGAAGACTCAAAGAAGAGCAGGAGGAGAAAGTATAAGTTAAAGTGGGACTCAGACAGAAGAGAAATGTGTGAGTCATGGAATCACAGCTGAATGAGCTCACCTGAGCCCCTCCAGGTAGCAGTCGCTCTTTTGTGGTTATGATATCGTTTCTGGATGAAATGTAATCCCAAGGAAGGACCCTGATTTGACTGCTGGAACTGAGCCAGTCCTACACTAAAACAATACAGCATGTAAATAGTAATTAAGTTAAAGCAAGATAACACTTTAAAACATACATTATATATCTTATATCTGCAAAATATGAATGGACTTCATTTCATTTCATTTACAGCAAGGCACAGAGGCAGGAAGGAAAAGGACCCACATGCAGAGAGGAACACTTAGGTGATTTTAATGCTAAAATTATGATTCAAAGGCAAACAGGCAAAGGTAGCCAGTCCAAACAGAAGTCACTGAAACCTACAGTTTTGTGTATGGGCTCAGGTGCTGGACAAAGATGCTGGAAAGCAAAGGCACAAAGCCACACTGATCAGCTAGCCAGCAGCAGGTGGGGATGGGCTGGTTTTATACAGTGGGGGATAACTGGTAAACGAGGAACAGGTGAGCAGTTGGAGTCAGGTGACTGGGCCAAGTGGGAAAGTCTGACGGCATCTAATGGATGGACAGAAAATGGCAAGTCTGGAGCGTGCCTATGAAATGTATTTCCTGGGGAAAGTACGAAGTGGCTGAAGACGGGAACACAGGAGCGGAGTGAGGAAACAGAAAGTAACTGAGGCAGAGGCAGCCGTAGTGACACTGAGCCTTTGTTACTGGACTGAAGTAGTGTTTGTTAGCATAGCGTAGCAGCAGAAAATATGTGTTTTATGTAGCCTACTGTGTTGCTTTGCTAGCATCTTTGAGAGACCAAATCCCGACAGTGACATCTCACTGCTGCTCGCACTAAATGAAGCTTTGTGTTACTTCATGCAGGACACAGAAGTCATATGCCCCAAAGCTTTACCTCCACCTTTCTAATTCAGAGTCCTAATGCTCAAAGGTTAAAAGGGTATGTCTTGTCTTGCTTTGGGCCCACTCTTGTACACTCTGGGGGATTTTCTGCATTGTATTGGTTCAGCATGCTGCTTGTGTGATCCAGGGAGCATCTTAAGAGTGGAGCCATCAGCACCAAGTATAATGTATTTCCATTTGTGGCAATAAAAGGTTAAATCTATGACGAGAGTGTTCCTGACTGTTAGTTTTGGGTAAACTCAAGCTGTCGTTTGAAGGCATTCAGAATGGGATGGATACACTTTAAAATAACCAACACTAGCCCTTTTTACACAGAGATTGCGCCATAGGGCCGCTACAAAGTCCCTTCTTCATGTCTCCTTTGCATTTTTTTTACACAGAACCAAATGACAGTGGTATCATTCTGCTCCAGTGTGTGATTTTACACAGCATCCTGGCATCCTGCGATCAAAAGAGGCATGACAGGCGTGACATGTAACACAACAGCGTCAGCCTCTAGTGTGACATATAATATACATAAACAACAACAATGGCATTAATGTGTATTATATGGTGACAAATCTGGTCCTCTTATCCCAAATCTCATTGTTTTCCAGATTTCTGGACATTTATAGCTGTTCTTCTTCTTGGAGTTAGCCACTAACTGCTAGCAGCTGCTTTTTAAATCTCCTCCGGTGAGTCACCATCATAGTACGTAATCAAAACATCACACCCATTCCACCCACGGTCATGTCTCTCCAGTTTTATGTTTTACACAGGCCTCATTTCGGGCCTGTTACTACCTCCATTCCTGGCTTGGAGGCGAAACATCTCTGTCCCTGGTTTCCGTGATTGTACCTTATATACAGAACGGATGCAGTTATGTATCACTTAAAAACAGTAACTCAACTTTGGTGACCCGAGTTGTGGTCTCAAAAAAGACACTGTGAGGGACAACACTTAAGGCTAATTATGATGGGATGGATGCCATGATTCTTGCAATCAAGCCTTTGTGCTTTCAGTTGCAGATTGGTCTTATAAGGTAAGGTATAAGACCACCCTTCCACCGTGCTTGTAATTGCTTGGTCATGTGCTTTGTGGAGCTGTGTAAAGGAACGTTCAGAATTTAACACATCCACAAATTTGTAAGCAGAGAGAAGTTTTTTATGGTTAAAAGGGACAGCGAGAAAGAGAGAAAGAAAAAAATCTCCTGACGCTCAGATGTTCCAGCAGGTGCAGCGGTAAAGGAATATTTGAAGTAGCACAAAGGCACCCATCCCTGCCAATAAAGAATCACACAGAGGCCACTGATATTGTAAAACGATAGCGACACGGTGAAACCCCTCAGAGGGGGGAGGAGGGCTGAACTCAAAAGCTTAAACAAACCCCACAGCGCACCAACCTATTGCTCTGATCCGTCACCTTGTAACCCAGTTCCAACAACACTACAGAGCGCTGACACGTTTCCCCTGGTGTGCCACCTCAGGCGTAGAGGCGCTACAGTCTTGGTGGATTTGTAAAAGAAGAGAAGACATGTTGTATAGAGTGAAGTCTGGCCCAGAGGGAACAACAGGCCTGCACCTCCACCTCCCCAGTGACCTTTCACAGAATACAGCACTGGCATATATTACAGCTCCTATCTCACCGGGCTCTTAAAGGATCAAAGACGCCCTGGACCTGGAACACACACACACATGAGCGCTTGTACAGTAACCACCGCGCGTGTAGACATACACATGCAACTGCCGAAACTTACATATAGGGATATTTAAACAGGCAAATGTGTATGAATAAGCATAAATGGCAGACAACGATGCAACACGTGCTTCATTACACACAAGACATCTGAGGTGATTTGCACACATGCCCAAATTCATGCAGAGGAAAGTAAAAGTGCCACACACAAAGCACACACAGGCAACATGTGCTCCCTCACACACCTGCACAGACACAAAATCACTCCAATTACATGCTATTTTTTTTTAAAACCGCTCTCCCTCAATGCAGTCCTGAGGGACAGAAGATGGGAGCGATAGAGAAGAAGAGGATAAGAGGATGAGAAGGGTGCCTGGAGCCAAAACGAGTTGGTTTTCAAGAAAAGAGTCATCTAAGCTTCCAGTCCCTGTCTTTTCTTTTGGAAAAGTTAATCCCCGTCCCTCTCCCAGCAGATATGATCCCTCGTCTGCAGGAACCTACCGGCATGAATAGAAGCAGGTGAACTGTCTGGGGATTCTATCACTGGAGGAGCGATTGGATTCCACAATACAGAGATGAGCCCTCTTCTTTTTTTTTTTTTCACGGGCCAGCAGAGCTATCTTTTCCAAAGCAGGTTCAGTGATCAGAAACGTAGCTCTGGTTGTACCTCTGTAATGTGTGTGCCAGGGTGAAATGTGAGCATAAGCACATCTGTGTGTATCCTTGCTTGTTATAGGCTTACAGTGCAGATTACAAGCCCATTGAAGCACACTTTTTGAGTCTCCGCTGTGGTAAGTAGGCTGTAGGAGTGAGCTGGGTGCTACTTTTACAAATATTTATAATGGATGACATGCTTTTTTTGCAGTAGCCCAACCTGTGCCCGACACCGAACAATATGTTTCAGCGGAAACGCTTTGATTATAACGACTCAGTAGAATTGAGACAAGTATTAAATGCCAGGGTCTGGGCCACACTAGACAAGGCGTGCAGTCTTTAACATCATTATAACGTTTAGCAGGTCAATAAAGAATTCACATTGCTGACAGAACTAATTTCTGTATTGTTGTGTCAGATAGCCCATTCTCATTGTGAAGTTGTCAAATATTGTCGCTTTGTTAATGATGTCAGCGCAAGACACCGACGCCAAAAGCCACCTTTCGTGGCATCAGTTTTTAATGCAGCCAGAAAGAACCTTTCATGGTGTTATGACACGTTGTTGGTCAGTTGCGTCAGTTAATAACGCAGTCAGACGAAACCTGTCGCGGTCACATGACATGCTGCTGGATGGTGTCAGTTTGAAACACTTCCGGTAGCAATGTAATATAAGGAGCTGCAAAGTCCCTATACAATGGGTAGCAGGGGTCCAACAAACCCCGGGAGGGCGGTGGCCAAACCACGTGCTTTTGTTGCTTAAACCTAAGTACATGCATGTGTTGACAAGCTTTCCCAGAAAATCAGCAACAAACACAGGAGGACATCTTGCACATAATAAATAGACGTGACTGGCACTGAACAAGCAGTGATATGTGATGAGTTGCGATGAGAACAAGTTGTTTTGGAAGACAGAAATCCCTACATTATACAATTCCTAGAGATTCCCAAAAGGCCCTTCCACAGCAGATGTTTTCTGACATGTACTGTAATAGCAAGAAAAGCACAGGTGTAACTAATAAGAATAAGGCGAATGCAATGCAGCAATGCTTTTTGCAGCAAATAGCCAGTGTGGCTATTTAGACCTGGGTATATATTCCTGGGCGTTTTAGCAACGTCCCAATATAGTCTCTATCAGACTCTACACTCAGTGAATGTAGAGTCTGTAGGCAAACCCCGGAGATCTTGCCTCCGGAAGAAGAGCAGAAGAGCCCTGGTTTCCGGTGCTAGGCTGTTTGTAGTCCGCGTGATATTGATCAATCACGTTTGAGCCGGCTGCAGTTCTTGCCAGGTTAATCACTGCAAACTCTGAATCCATCGCAATGGTTCAGCAAATCACTGCAAACTCTGAATCCATCGCAATGGTTCAGCAAATTCGCCTCCTCCGCCCAAATCAGACTGGAATGCCAAAAAATCGGGGGTCTGTATCGCCGTCTGCCAGAAGTCAGACGCCGAATACAGCCGATGGGTTCCGAGAATGCGTCCCAGTATGATGTTAAAAACTGAAAATAATATGGTAATTGAGTCTAAAATAACAAGCCAACAGTGTTTGACACAGGACTTAAACTCCAGTCTCCTATGTTGGAGTCTTGTGCTTGACCCATTCATCCACCACGTTACCCCTCTCCATGGACTGTTGCTCTTTATACCAGCGGTTCCCAACTGGTCCAGCCACAGGATCCAGATTTCTCCTTAGTCATTACTTCAAGGTCCACACAGTTTAATATATTCAGCGTCATACTTGGGTTTGGCCATGTTGTTGAGCTAGTTTGCTGTGTCTGTCAAGTAGCTGTCTGTTAGTCACTCACTCTGTAGCAGAGAAAAGCACTTCAAAATTAAAGGTCTGTGCCGGAGATTCACTGTACTCTGAAACAGAGTGTGTTCTTTACAAACTTGACTTGTTCATGAGTCACTTGTGGTCCATTCAGAATGGACCTGTTGGGAACCACTGCTTCATACCATGTCACCTGACTTTCTGGCAGCACATTTGTGAGTTTTTTTCTCATAAATTTACCACTTTTGTCTCAGAAAATATCCAAAATTGGCTAGTACAAGCCCTCACCATGACCTCTTTGCTCTAATTTTAACTTGTCAGTGTGACGAGTACCAGCCAATCACAGCATGCGGCCAGATCCATAATAACTTGTCGTCATAATGGATGTAAATAGCCAAATAGCTTTAAGAAAAAAATTCTCACCCAGGTGAAAATACACACCCCCTAAACTGAGTAGGTTTATTAGTTGATGATAAATGATAACTAATTACACCTGTGCTTTTCTCTACTATGACAGGTCAAAATGTCTTTAGGGAGAAAATATCCACCTCAAATTATACAGTTTAGTCACTTGTTCACTTGACGTTGGACAGATTTACTCTTTATTCATACAGAAACTTAGTCTTGCCCCACTGTGTCAGTTACAGACTGTCAGTCCTTCAGAGAAGAAAACTGTTGTTGTGAATGTAATCCATCATCATAAGAGGCTGGGATATGTTACACATCACTCACTGCTTCTACTGTTACTACTGCATGTGTACGTCGCAAAGCACAGCTGCTTGTTTGTTTGTGTGTGCGTGCATGTTTAAATATGTGCACTTGTATCTATACAGGTGTGTGTATGTCTGTGTGTAGGGGTGTGTGTGTGTGTGTGTGTTCCCCTATGCGATCATGCTAAGCAGCTGTGAGAGGGCCCCAGTCTTTGGGTGGTCTCACACTCTCATCCATAAATTATTACCCCACTCTCCTGCTGCTGGTCTTGAAGTGTGTTGGGGTTAGGTTAACACACTTTGATAGAGCGTCCACCTCCTGTAAGCAGCGCCTCATTCCCAACTACCATGAACATAAATATATGGACCATCTGGTTGGGTTGGATAAGGTTTAGATTTTTAGATTTTCTTACTCCAGTTCCAATATTCTTAAATTCTGGTTCAAATCAAATGCTGGTTCTGAATATTTGAGTATTTAACTTAATCAAAATATGCTGAAAACAAAATTCTGGCTTTATTTTGAGCAGACTTAGGCTGCCTAAATCTTAACTATATTCTGCATGGAGATGTAAGTGCAGTAGGTTTAAACTTTATCTTTAGGAAGAAGCGGAATTAATGTGACCATGGGCACTGTATGTGTCTGATATGTCACGATGCTGTGATGCATGTCTTTCTTTCAGCAGGTGTAGTCAGTTATAACACAACAGGTCCTGTATTTGTTGAGAAAAGAGGTAATACTGTGTGTATTTTGTCCATTTAAAGATGCAGATTATCTTGAAATGAGCAATTAGTCATTTCACTTTGGGTTACTTTATCTTGCTTTATGTGAATTGCATTTTACTGCAAATCTGTTTCCTTGTTTGATGAAAAGTGCTTAAATAAATTTGGGACTAAATCGAGTCGAACGTTGCAAAATTGCCCCATAAAGTTTTATGCGGTGCAGAGTATCAACGCATTCTGCATTGTAATCGTGCGGCATTATGCTCCACACATAATTAGCAAAAGTTTATCCAAAACTACTTTTATCTGTCCATAAAGCTGAGAGTAACTGGCAGACTCTGCGTCTTTGACTGACACTCGAGACGATAAAGAAAACACATGCTCGAATAAAACACACAAACAGTCCGCCACATGCTACTTAAAGCATAATTCACTGCATATTTTGCCGGCGTTTAATCATTCCCGTAAGTATAAAAATTGCTGTTATTATCTTTGGCTATTATATCTAATTGTTGCCATAGCTCATATAATCAGAGTTATACAGGGCCAGAGTGTGTGCGTGTTTGGAAGTGTTTGTGGGTGTGTATGTGCGCATAAAGGAAAGTGTGCAGATGGTTGTCGAATTCAGTGTGTGTGCATGTGACTTAAACAAACAGAGCATGTTTGGGAGGAATGTGGTGTGTCTGGAGATTGCAGGACACTGAGAACACAGCACACTGGTGCACTTAACATAGTTGTTCATCAGCAGCAGCGTGATAGGCGGCTCTCTTTCCAACATGCACAGGTGTACAACACACACATGCACAAACACAACACTCTAACTTGCGTATATATGTGTGTGTAACTGAGCAACAGAGAGAAACAGTCACTCACACAAAGACACTTGTCATGTGAAACCTCCCCCAGGCCACCTACTGATGACCTCTCAATACAGTATTAAAACCTTCTGTCATCATCAATCACTGTCAAGTCAAAATTCCTTTAAAAGTGCTTTTAGTAAAAGTGTGGCCGACCTAAAAGCCACAAAGTGCCTCACGGAGAAAGACACAATGACAGATAAAAACAAGAGACGCACAGTAAAAACAACAAAGACCAGACACTTTACAAACTTCCACCGAAGCTAATTTCTCCGTCCCCAGCTCACCGCATGCTAACTCAAGTAAGCCCGCTCACATAATAAAAACAATGACTCTTTGAGCGGCTATTACCGCCATTTCTCATGAGCTGACATCAATTGTTTTGACTCCGTCAGAAATCAAATGGAACCATGCTTTTGGCGTCTCGCTAAGGTTAAATCTGCAGCTTCGGAGCCAATTCAAAACATGGCTCTGCACCAAGGCATCCACTGCGCTGCTGAGTATTATCAAATTCCCAGCGACACTTCCCTCACCGCTTAAAATGCAGAGTGAGATTGGGAAGTAATATGCTCAGCTGTGTAGGACAGAGATCATTTTGATACTGTGAAAAGATTGGAAAAGCACAGGGGACACGCAAAAAGCCTCTTAGATTGTATAACTTAATCATGCATGAAAGAAGGCAATGCAGAAACATTCAGGGCCTATTCAAAAACACTGGGGTTTTTTACCTCCTGCTAACCCTGTCCAAGTTCTGAGCCTCATTGGGAGTGATAGCATTATTATGAAGCCAGGCTTTTATGAGCTTTGGCCCTTCATGTTGATGATGGGATCCCTTTATAGCAGAACGACTGTTTTTTTACTAATGACCTCTGGTAACTTTAGCGTTAGCGTGCTGACGTAGCAAAGGGAAACAGAAACCTGCAAAATACTTGGAGTCTTTTTCGTTGTTTTGAGGTGACTGAGAAAAAAAAATCCAATAACCACGTCTTTCGTCACACACTGTTGAAAAAAGAAGAGGAAAAAAAATGGAGAATCATTTCTTGTGCTTGTTTTCAAACCCCATCCCAGGGAACAGATGTTGTTCATTCTGCTTGGCTGTGCTGAGGAAGAGCACCAAATCGTGCTGTTTTCAGCCCAAATAGCTCACGCACAATTACTCTGCCGGGGATCTGTGTGCGTTGGCACGTCGCTGCGGTTCCCCCTTTGTTTTCTTAATAATTAGCTTGTGTTTTCACAGGGGGTTTATATGTGTGTGGGGAAGCCAGCCTTTTCAAGGCTACTTAATCTACTCCCTAGTCTGTCTCCCTTCCTCCCTCTGTCTCTCACCCTTCCTTAATCTCCTCCATTGCCTTCTCTCTCCCACCTTGTTTTCTGCATCTCTTTTTCCCAGTGCCCAGGGCCTGCATGATGAATAAATGAGAGTTCAGGTGCTTTTACTGCAGCTCATATTTGATCTGAGGAGTGAAGTAAGATGATGAAAAGTGGCACCAGTTTTGCATCATTGGCCTTTTCTGTCCTGGGAGGTTTGTGAATTCTGGAGAGGATCAGAGCAGCGGTCATGGTGTGAGCCGGGTGATTTCATAGTAAGGCATATGGCCATTCATGCTGTGTTAATACTGAATGTACTGAGGCATGGCTCGAGCAATGACAGAATAGTGGAAAGTGTTTATTCAGATAGCATATATAACTATCTCACAAGCCAACCCGGTCTCACTCCAATAACTGAACTTGACATAGAAGTAATGCTGAGAAAAGGAAACAAAGACACACCAGTGTAAGGGTGACAATATGGGGTTAAAGGGATAGTTCAGATTTTTTAAAGTGAGGTTGTATGGGGTACTTACCCATAGTCAGAGTGGTACATACAGTAGATTTCAGTCAGTGTGCCCCCACTTTGGAGAAGCAGCAGGAGTGCTGACATGGAAGCAAAGCAATATACTGCTGCGGATGGGGGTCGGCAACAAAATGTATTTTAGCCACCTAAAAAATTTCAGTTTAAGTACGCTATAGTGTATAGAGTATTTCCGATGCTTTACCTTGCCGTCAGACAGCCTGCTCCAATGGGGAATGGTTCCCCCGTTTATGCTCTCGTCAAAGCCAGACTCCATTGACAAAAACAGTAATTTTAGCTCACTGAACACAGGAGTTGCTGGTCTACTGCTGCTTCAATCAGTTAGTTAGTTTGTGTTATTGTGTGGCTTTGGTGAATCCGAGCGAACTCTTTGAAATGCCGAAGTCACACAATAGTGAGCCCAGTCTCACTCTGAAGTCGTTGAAATCCGGCGCTTGGGCAGGGACTTTCTGCGACACTGTCTAAAACGGCAGTCCTTTAACATCGGTGTGATATGCGGCCAGTTGCCGTTGTAGTTTAACAGCGGCATCAGGAGAAAACCCAGCAGGTAAAGAACAGAAGTTAAGGGGGTGAAAGTCAAAGTACGGTTGGTGGTGGATGGGTCCAACAAACACTGACTTTGACCTGAGAGAGCGACATTTGCGTCTCATAAGATTATAAATCCAAACCCTGTTCTTTTTTCCTAAACCCTACCACATGTGTTTGTTGTTGAAGGAAAAGAAACGTCAATTTGTGGTGCCGACGTAGTGCATTTACTTTGAAAGAGACTGTATGTAAATGTTAAATTTCCTGTGAAAAACAGAAGTGTATTTTAAAAGAAGACAATGCATTTAAGAGGCAGAGCTTGACACGGTGTGCCAGAACGTCAACAACCAACACATCCAGGGTACCTTTTATGTCGTATCAGGGCGTGGAAGGTCAATATGTGATGAGGTTGGAGTGAGAATGTGTTGGCTAGAGCACGCGCTTCATGCATGAAAGGCTGAGTGCTTACTGCAGCGTTCAATCTTTTTTTTTTTTTAAGATTATTTTTTGGGCTTTTTTGCCTTTAATGAACAGGACAGAGTGAAATTGGGTGAGAGAGAGAGTAGGGGTTGACATGCAGCAAAGGGTTGCAAGCCGGATTCGAACCTGCGACCGCTGCAGCAAGTCATCACCTCTGTACGTGGGGCGCCGGCACTATCCACTACGCTACTGACGCTCCTGTAGCGTTCAATCTTGACTTGTGGCATTTTGTTACATGTTGTCCCCTTCTTCCTGTCTATCTTTAACTCTCCTGACAAATGAAGACACGGAAGCAAAAAGTATCTTTAAAATAAACAAATAAATAAATGAGTGGACTTTTCTAGTAGAGTCTCTCTTCACTTGGGTACCACTCCTCTGTACCTAATGTGTGTCTAACACATGAACTCCACTGTTAAGCACACTTCCGCTGGAAACATGTCAGTCAATAGCGGCTGTGTTTGACCAGTGGTCGATATGCTCCGTGTGAGCCAATCCCATCGATTTCCCACCTGCTCAGCCGCCTCGATCACCTTGACCCCAATGGGATCTCTTCACATGGCCTCTGATAATTAACCTGAACCAGGGACATTTGATAAAGCACACACACAGATAAAGACAGTCACTCACACTCACTTGGGAGCATGGCTGTAGTCAGCTGGCTCACACACACACACATACACGCAAATTCACACTGACACATTTCAGATGTTACAGAAGAGGCCCTGTGACTGGAGGTTCACCGGTTCAATCCTTGAACCATCTGGGAAAATGTGGGCAGGGAAGGTGAATGAGTAACACTGCATTAACAGCTGCTACAGAAGTTCCCTCAAGAAAATCATTCATGAGGGCGTGCACACAGATATGTGTGTATATAATACATGAGTGTGTGTGGGCCTTGTGTACACATACAGCAGATACATGCTGGTTGAAAATAAAAAGATATTGTTTTAGATGTTGAAAAAGGTAAACATGAGGTAAAAATATAAAGTAAACCTCACACTAAGAGACACATTTAACAGCCAGGTTTTCAGAGACTTTTGGACCAAATGATGGCCGACATGCATGGATCAGATTAATCCAGTAAAACAATGTATGTGAGAGCCAGGTGGCTGAAAACCAGCTGCTCCTGTAGAGCTGCCTGGTGCCGAACTCTGACAGGACAACACTGTGCAGAGCTGCTCCCAGGTGTAAAGGCAGAAAACTGTGTGAATGTGATGTTGATGTTTATAGAAAGGCCATGCATGCTTGACTTTCAATACATTGTTAAGCACATGCACACACACACACACACACACACTGAGGCCCTGTCTACACTTATATAGATATTTTGAAAACAGATATTTTCCTCTACATTTTGGCCTCTTGTCCACACATAAACAACAGATATTGGGGAGTGACGATTAAATATTTGAGCCTGCAGGTGGATGCTGAGGTGGAGGTGGGGCTAGTGAGCAGCAATACTGATGCAGGACAGCAGCAGCATAGACAATTCAAAGATAGAGCTGGGAAGCTTTTGCAGCCTAAACAGACCGCCAAATTTGGTGGGTGTGTTTTGTAGATGACATATGGAGAGTGACGTATGATGTGTGTGTATGAATCAGTGCAGCTGGAGTTGACTGCCGCAGGCGTCGCTCCATTTATAGGTCACTAACATTAACATTTTTTAAAACTCAGGCAACTTTGTGTCTGCGTAGACGTGTAAAACAGAGCATTTCAGAGACAATTTCCTCAATTTGCACGTGCCCATTGTTGCGTTGTGTAAGGAGCATGTACAACCCAGTCTCACACTGATTTCCGGTGTCAGACGCAGATGAAAAAAAAAAACATCCTTTCATATTGGCATGATACGTGGCAGGTCGCGGCAGGTCGCAGCCAGTGCTCGCTTCCCGTAACATTATTTATTTCCTAAAATCAATTTGTTCATTGTTATGGAAGGAAAAAAAAGGTCAGTTCACAGTGTTGCACCGACAATGCATTTATTTTGAAAGAGACTTTAAGAAAACTGTACATTTCCTGTGAAAACGGAAGTGTATTTTCAAAACAGACAATGCATGTAACAGCAGTGTTGGGCAGTAGCGTCACTACAGTAGCGGACGTTTGTAGTTTAACTACATTTCTCAGTAGCTTGGTGGTAGCCTCGCTGTTTTCTGAATCAAGTAACTTCTCAGTAGTTAAGCTCTTTTTTTTTTTTTTTTCTTCGTTAGTAGTTTTTTAGTAGTTAAGTAGTTAAGCTCTTTTATTGATCACTTAGCGCGGTAGTGTCCGCACAAGCTACATTTCCAAAATCATTTCTGAAGCTCAAACGAGGCGGGGATTTCTGTTATGGACTGAAATAAAACTGTCACTGCTACCACACAGTCACTTCCGCATGAACCTGACGGGGGACAGCCCTCCATTCCGAAACACCGCCGTTCCGAACGACCCCCACTCCGAAACTGATTTTCAAGTCCATATCGAGTTTCCTGCATCAAACACTGCCGC